>NW_007726892.1:336810-533114 GCF_000696425.1 Galeopterus variegatus
GCGGGCGCGCGGCGGGAGGCAGGAGCCTGGGGCGCAGGCGCGCGGGCCGCCCGCGGAGGGACCCTCTGACGCGGGGGACGTGTGACCCCGGGGCACGGGCGACCCCGGGGCGCGGGCGCAGCGGCTCCACGCGGGGCAAGCGGGTGCTGTTGCCGACGGGGGAGGACAGAAAAGGTCAGCAACGGGCCGCTGCGAGGACGCTGCTGGGTCCCGGTAAAGGGAAAGTGATGCCCGCTCGGGAGGTGGGTGTACAAGGACCTCGAGGTCGAACGAGGGCACTTCAGAAATCCCGCTTTTCCTTTTAGAGCTTCCTGTCTGTAAGGAGACCGAAAACTGCAAAAGAAACCTAAAAACACCTTCGGGCATTTGTGAGTTTATGGTCTTAGGTTTCTTTGTTGCCATTAGTGAAACATCTGAATTTTGGTGTGTTTTTTTCTTACTACTTTGGTTACTAAGTATTATCATTGCTGTTTCACTCACTCAAAATCCTGTTTTTTGAACACAACTTTTTGACTCCAAGCTTAGTTTATTCATATTGAAGTGATAAGAAAATGCGCTAGACTTGTAGCCTTTTTTTTAAAAGCAGGTTATTCATTTTGTTAAATGTCCCAGGGAGAAATGATGAATTGAGAACTGAAGGATATCTCCAACTCATTTGCCCTGACCTGTGTGGAGTGTAGATGTCAAGTGCGTTCTTACCCTCCCCTGATCGATGACTTTTCCCTGGCCCCGTTCAGTGTATTCACATGCTAACATGGAGAGCCAGCGCTGGCAGTTTGTCCTTATTTTCCCAAGACGACTTGTTTTCCTGAAACTACTCCCAGGAGAAGCCACAAGTTCCTGAGTAAGCAGACCATCCCCCTTAATAGAGAGCATTTGTATTTTAAAAGCTGAGTTTGCAAAGTTAATTTTTGATTGGTGGATTGTCACATGGAAATATTTTGGACTAGTTGACCTTACTAACCAAGGCCCTATTAATAATAGTCCTGGAGAGGGTGGTTGTTTGTGGTGCAGTAGGTAGAACAGAACAGGGATGGAAACCGGTATTATTTATCTTTTTAAAATTATCTGTTCATTTTTCTCTTTACCTAGTAAGATCTCTTGAAAATTTCAACCAGATCAGCTCTTAGAGTAAAGCCACTGGGAGGCTTTGTACCCAACACTAGCCAGGGCCTTTTCCAGGGGTCAGGGCAGCAGTGTTTGAAGGACAGGTCATAGCAGTCTTCTTTAGAAGTTCTCCACCCAGGGTAAACCTTAAGATATTGGAGATTTTATTGACAGCCTCAATTAAACGAGCACCCAGCTTCTTGCCTAACGGGTTCATTCTTCAGTTGAAGGCCTCTCTGTTGTCAGCAAACTGCTCAAGGCAAGGCAGCCTTGTTCAGGTTGCATCCCCAGAGCTGCATAGGCCAAGCTTACTCTGTCTAAGGTGTCATATATGCCCCTCCAATGGATTTACAGAAAAGACCCAATTACTGGAAGTCTCTGGGTTTGCATGGCATATGAGGTAATAGACATGGTAAATAGCTGAAATGTTAAGAATGAAGTAAGAGGCTGTTGGAGCAGAGACAGGTGAATACTGTCTCCACCAGAGGACTTGGGGAAGGTGACATTTGGGCCAGACCTCGAGGGAAGAGAGGAATTTTTATAGGCAGAGGAGTGGAAAAATGCATTCCTGGTGGCAGACACCATGAGCAAAGATCAGAAGCTTAAAATGAAGTGTGTTCAGAGAAATGGTGAGGCTGGACCCTGTGTGGGGAGGGCAGAGCCAGAGGTGCCTGGAAAGGAGGCTCTTGGGTGATAAACTCTGCTTTTTGATCAAGGTTCTGATTTTTTGTTTTGTTATTAGGAAAATTTTAAGCAAATATAAAAGCACAGGGAATAGTATAATGAATTTCCATATATGCATCAAATAGATTTCACAATTCTTGTTTGGCCATATCTGCTTCATCTTTTTTTTTTGGTTGTGGTTGAAGCAATTTAAAGCAGTTTGTGCCAGACAACGTAACATTTTACCTGTAAATGGTTCAGTATGCACCTCCAAAGAAAGGGCATTTTTTTGTGTAACCATAATACTGTTATCACCTATGAAATTGACAGTAATTCTTTAGTGTTTTCTATAATGCAGTTTATAGGCACATTTTCTTGATTGCCTCAAAAATGCACTTATCTTTACTGTTGTTTTGTGTGATCTGAATCCAAACAAGGGGCACAGGTGAATATCTCAATCTAGGGCAGGGGGCTGGCAAACTTTTTCTGTGAAGGGCCAGAGACTAGCTCTTTTGGGCCTTGCAGGCTTGTGGTCTCTGTCACAACTGCTCAGCTCTGCCATTGTATGCATGATATGTATGTGAATGAGCCTGGCTGTGTCCCAATAATATTTTCAAAGTTTTTGTTTCAAATTCCACTGGCAGGCCGGACTTACTGGCAGGCCATAGTTTGCCACCCTGGTCTGGAGCAGTCCCTATGTGTTTCTTTAATGCCAACAATTTATCAGTGTCATTTGGTTGACTGACTGTAGAATGCCTCACAGTCTGGATTTATTTGCCTGCTTTTTGTATAGTGTGGTTTAGCTTGCTCCTCTGTTCCCTGTATGTCCTGTAACTTGGAAGTTAGATCTAAAGGCTTAAATAGGTTAATGCTCACCATTTTTGGCGCATTTACTTCAGAAGTGATTTGAGGTTTTTTAAATGTAAATTTATATGACTTTAAGATACTTGGAAACCCTCATCCAGGAAGCTCAACATTCCTAAAGTAGGTTTTCCCCAATGGCTGAAAATATGCTTTTTTCTTTCTCTTCTTACTTTGCTTACTTATAGGAGAGAATATAACTTACTTCTCAAGGAGATCAAGAACTTAGAACCCCTCCTCTAGGTCAGAGGGAACTTTCTTCTATTCAAGGCGTTCCTTGGCCCCTTGGGCTGGCAGGCTGTTCCACCGAATGGAAATACTCTCCTTCCTGGCCTTCCCATGCGTGTTGGGTCATTTGCATTTGTTTTTAAGCCCCTATCTCTTAAATACTCAACTTCCTGCCATCTCACCCCCAGCAGGACTGAGAACTGGAAGCTTGGTCCACGTGGACTTTCTGGTCACCGTGTGAGGTGGTGTACTTATGCTGGCGTCCCGTGGAAGGACTCTGAAGCCAAAAGCTTTTCAGACTCTCAGACTCACTATGGTGCTGGGTACCAGGACAACACATCTTTGAAGAAACAAGCTTACAGGTGACAATTGTTATCCTCTGTTCTGGAATGTTCGTTGCTCTTGGATTCTAGAGCATCAGAGGAAGTACACTGACAAATAGTGCCAGTTGGAAGTCCTTGTCTTTTCGTCATCTAAGAATATCAGGGGACACTGTATGTTCATCCCTTGTCTGTTTTTCTATTGGGTTGTGGTCTTATTGATTTATAGGAATTACTTCTACATTGAGAATATTAACTTTTCATTATGTATATTACAACTATTTCCCCCCAGTTTTTTGTACTTTGTTTACAATATTTATGCTCTGTGGAAAATTTTAATTTTATGTAGTGAAAAATATCAATCTCCACTTTACAGTTTCTTTTGGCTTTTGCTTACAAAGACCTGCCTATTTCAGGATTTTTTTTTTTTTAATCCATTTTAACACAGGTAAATGAATGTACGATGAGAGCTAGGAACATGCGATTCTGAAAAAGAAGAATTTTGAAGAGGGACTATTCCTAACAGGTAATATAACACCAGACTAATTAAATGTTGGAGTTAAGATTGGCCCTATGTTGATTAGTGTTTGAGTTAGGAGACGGATAGTTGAGGGGTCATTATATCATTACCCGAGTTTTGTACATATTTGACTTTCTATTATAAAAAAGTTAAAAAAAAAAATAGAATAGTAGGGGAACCCATCTTTGTCTCATTTGTTCATATTCAGCAGCTATTTATGAAGCTATTCTGTGCTGAACACTGGGAGTATCATGTTAATAAATGCACAAGGTCTTGCATGGGAGACAGATATTAGTGTCATGTCGAAGGGCACCAACTCCTGTGTCAGACTTTCCAGCTTCCAATCTTGGGTCTGCCACTTACTAGCTGGGCGATTTTGAAATTTCTAATTTAAAAAAAATGGGGATTATGATAGCCTTCTGGAGGTTCTAGGGCAGAACCTGTCTCCTTGCCTTTCCCAGCTTCTCGTGGCCATCAGCATTCTTTGGCTCATGGCCCCTTCGTCCATTTTCAAAGCCATCACCAGCTGACCTTGCTTCCGTCTTCATATCTCCCTCTCTGATCTGAACCATAAAGGTTCTGCACTTTGAAGGACTCCTGTGATTAGATGGGTCCCACTTGGAAAATCCAAGATAATCTCTGTATCTCAAGGTCCTTAACTTTAATCCCATCTACAAAGTCCCTTTTATGTCATGTAGTGTAATATATGCACAGGTTCCAGGGATTAGGATGTCAACATCTTTGGGGGCCATTATTCTGCTGACTTCAAATTTGAAGAGATGAACTGATAGGGAGGAAATGGGGCTAGGTCATGATAAATGCTGTGAAGTTTATCTCAACAGGAGAGGAAGTCATGGTCAGATTTACTGCCACAAACCTGGAACCAGCCATTTCTCCGAGGAGCCCTGGTTGGTGGTTTTAAAGTGGAAAATGGTATTTAGAGACCATAATCTGGACTTTAGGGGTGCTCATTAGGATGGAATTGGTGTGGTTTTTAATCCATTTCAGTGGGCAGAGATAGGGAAAAACATCATTCAAGATAAAATATTTCATATTGGTAACTTCCTGGTCTGTTTCTGGACTACAGAGTTTTTGCTTAACATCTAGATCTTATATCCATACATCTTTCTCCCATTCCAAAAAATCTCGGCTCACAAGGTGAGCATAATTGGTCATTTGCTTTATCCCTCACCACACACGGGCACTGCCACTGCGCGTGTGGCCTGTTAGGAGGGAGACCACAGAGGTCAAGGGCCATTTTCATCACATCACATCAGGTGCACATATTGTCAACATGACTCATCGCTGCTGCTGTTGACCTCGATTACCCAGCCGAAGTAATGTTTGCCAGGTTTTTCCACGGTAAAGTTACTCTTTTCCCCTCTTTTCATACTGTACACTTTGAAAGAAAGTCACTATGAGCAGCCTACACTTAAGGAGGCAGGAGATATGCTTCACTGAGGGTGAAGTATCTACATAAATTATTTGAAATTCTTCCACACAGGAGATTTGTCTATTCTCTCACATTTACTTATTTATTCAGTCATTTATATTCTTATGGACTTACGGATATTTATTTTTATTTTATCATCCAAGACTACTTTATCTAGTTCTTCAAATTGTTCCTGCTTTGGCCGTTAGGAGCTCTTTCAGTTGGCTCTGGTGACCCTTTGACACAACTCCATCATTGTGGGGAGTGGTTATTAATTGATTTATTTATTTTTGAGCACTTCCTTACTTTCTGGCACTACAGGACTCTCCAGGTTCGTCTTGTATATTCCCTGCTCTAGCCTTAGAATCAGCCATTTCTCCAGGAGCCCTGGTTCCCTTTCCTGGAAATGGCGTTAGAAACCAGGAACTGGATGCTGGGTGTGTCACTGCTCCTGCAGTGTCATTGCTCCTAGGTCCCCTTGGCTGACGGAGCAGGGAAATGTATGTGTGTGTACTAACGTGTGTATATACGCATGTCTGTAAATACTTCTGAATGTAACCATCTGTGTCTGCATTAAGGTAAACATGAGTTCACTACTGTCTCCAGCTCTAATCTGTTCCCACAGGGATCAGTCTAACCTTTTCCCTCTAGCCTCTCACTCAACAGTGAGAAACTGGCTCCCACCATCTGCCGTGCATTTACGGACTGGCCCAGAGCATGTACGCATGTGTAGCAGTGCCAGAATTGTTAACCCAGAACCCTGTAGGAATCAACTCCATCAACTAGAGTACAGTTCTTATGTACGGTTGCTTTTGCCTTTAATCCTGAAACTGTGGACCAGGCCAACAGGTGAAATACTTTCCTTAGGCAGTACGAAATGAGGTCTGACTACGCTGAGAATATCTTAACTGTCAGGTCTATAGGATAGAGATTCCGTGGCTTCCCACAGCAGTTCTCTGTCACTTAGTAACCCCAACTGTTGTACTGAATGTGAAGCCAAGTTGGCCTTTGCTATTCTGACTTGATAGAGGGAAGAGTTACTTCCTAACTGTATTGGTTTCTGGGGCATTCATAACAAATTATCACAAACTGCGAAGCTTACAACAACAGAGATATATTCTCGCCCATGTCACAGAAGTCTAAAACCAGAAATCATGGTGTCGGCAGGGCAACATTCCCCCCACAGGCTCTATGAGGGAATCCTTCCTTACCTCTTCCAGCTTTTGGTGGCTCCAGGTCATCCTTGGCTTGTGACTGTGTCACTCCAGTGACTGCCTCCATCTTGCCATGGCCACCTCCTGGTTTAACAAAGTAGAGTTACTTCTGTTCAGGCTGTTGCATCACCAGTTGAGAGATCACATTTGGCAAGGGATTACAGATGAATAATATCTGAATACACCATGCATTTTGCAGGGAGCCACTCATTGTATGTGTCTTGTGAGCATCTTGTTCCTATCTTACCATTAGTAACCAATAATGCCATTTTTGCTTTCAACGTCAGTTTTATGCTAGACTAGGTTGACCAATGAGTAGTTAGTTACATGAGAGCAAATGGGATGTAAGTGGAGCGCAGTTTCTTTGAATGTCTTTTAACTATAGTGAGCACTGTTGTAGCTTAAGAAACAGGCTGCTCCGACAGGTTTGAAACAGTAGTCAAAGCTTGCACCTGAATACTTTTTCCTTACTAAAGCATGGTAAGCTCAAGGAAGAAAACCATTTGAAATTTCTGCTTATAAAATAAAGATCATATGTCTCTCTCTCTGGATGATTTAGAAACCATGGTCACTGGTCATATTGCTTGAAAGTGTGGCGTCGACTTCTGGAGTAGTTACTAAAATGCCACTTGTTAATGTTGCTTGTTGTCTCTCGCTCCTCCCATCAGATGAAACTGTTGAAGTCTCTGGGTGTGAGGGAGAAGCTGCTTGTAAATTCAAGCCTCACCCGTTAGCTGCTGTGGTTTGAGCTTCTGGTTGGCAGTATTATTTTAAAAAGAGTGGAAATTTTTGTCATCTACTTGGAAGAACAGTGGCATATAGGTGTTACTTTGTGACTTGAATCTTCCTCTTTTTGCTTCTGAAAAGTGGCTGGAGGGTTAGACCTGTCTACAGACCTTCCTTGCTAACATACGGACATTAGAAAGAGAATGCTGTGCGGGCAAAGAAAGGCTGAGGTGGTTGTGGTTTGAAGCCTCGGAGGCCAAGTACTAAGAAGATGTATGTGGCTCAAAGTGTTAGAAAAGGGATGGATTTCTGTAGTCGTTTTGGTTTAAAACTAGCATATTAATTGACGTCACATCAATTAGGATTAGTATAAATCAGAAATAGTGAAGGATTAGTAAAGATGTTACCTCCATTGGACCCAAGTCTTTGTTTTGTTTAAAAAGTTTTTTATGGGTCTACTTTAAACTTTATGCTTGTTGGAATTGCTTAAATAAAGTCATATATATGTACATATATATATTTTGGGGGTGGGGGGAAGGGATAATGGAACTGTATTGGGGCCTTTAGTCCAGGGGCTTTAGCGTACTGGACTGATACACCTGCCGCCCCCTGCTGGCAGCATACTAGACAGCGTGGTTCAAAGGTAAGTCCATTGTACAGCCCGTGTCCAGAGGATTGTAGAGGGAGCTAGACATGGTTTGTCCTTCCCACTCTTCTTGTAAATGCTACCTGTATGATCTTAAGTAAATCATTTAATTTGATTGAAATCTAGATTTCGCTTTCTTCAACTTTAAAATGTAATTTCTAAAGCTTCTTCCAGCTTTAACATCCTATGATTCTCCAGTGTTATTAGCAAATATTATATAGCAAAAGATGTCAAGTTCCATTTTTTCCTTTGGCAGGTGTATCCTAATAAATCCCAGGTATATATTCAAGAAAGCATGTTCTAGAGTACATCCTGAAGCTTGATACAGATTCAGCTCTGGGCAAACTGCCTAAATCTGTCTGCTGCACAGTCCATACTAATCAGATGACCATGCATTACTATGAAAAGCTTAAAAGCTAATTTATTTTTAAAATATGTTTTTCATTTTTAGTTGTATAAAAAACACATACCATAAAGTTTGCCATCTTAACCATTTTCCGGTGTATAGTTCAGTAGTGTTAAGTAATTCACAGTGTTGTGCAAACAATCTCCAGAACTTTTTCATCTTGCAAAACTAAAACTCTGTACCCATTAAACAACAACTCACCATTTCCTGCCTTCCCCAAGCCCTTGGCAAATACCATTCTGTTTTCTGTCTCTATGAATTTGACTGCTCTAGATACCTCAAAGAAGTAGAATCATACAGTATTAGTCTTTTTGTGACTGGCTTATTTTATTTAGCATAATGTCTTCAAGGTTCATCAAAACTCATCAAAGTACATCTATGTTATAGCATGCCTTAGTCTGTTTTCTGTTTCTATAATAGAATACCACAGGTTGGGTATTTTGTGAAGAAAAGACATGTATTGGGCTCACAGTTCTGGAGTCTGGGAAGTCCAAGAACACTGGAAGGCGACGCGAGTGCGCTAGACAGAGGCTGCAGGAGTGAGCCAAGCTCACGTTAATAACAAAGCCACTCCTGTGATTGCAAACCTGCTCCCATGATAGCAGCATTAATCTACTCATGAGGGCACAGCTCTCACCAATCCATGCAGGAGGACAGAGACACTAAGTTTCTAACACATGAACTTTTGAGGGACACACTCAAATCATAGCATAGCATGTGTCAGAATTCCCTCCTTTTTGTGGCTGAATAGTATTAAATAGTGTGTTTATACCACATTTCGTTTATCCATTCATCTGTTGATGAACACTTAGGTTGCTCCCACCTCTTGGCTATTGTAAATAATGCTGCTAGGAACATGAATGTGTTACATCATTTTTAGTATACCATTTTACTAATGCAGAGAAAAATTTTTCCAATTTTTGCTGTGCATAAAAGGTTAAATTTTATGATAAAGAACACTAGTCAGTCATACCTAGTGTATGGCTTTTTGTATGAATGAATAAGTTAAAAGGGAACTAACATTTATTGGACACAGCCTATATGCCAGGCACTGTTATATCTGTGATGAATTTTATTATTTAGTCCTTATAGTAATTCTGATTCACCCTTCTCTCAGGAGATTAATAGTATTAAAATCACCTATGGGCAGACTTGATATATACATCATCTCCATACATCATTCCTTGAGGTGGGTATTAGTATCCCATTTGTCAGGTGATAGAACTGAGGTTCGGAGAGATGGAATACTTCGCTAGCTGAAAGGTGCCAGGGTTTTATCTGGCTACGAAGTGAAGTACATCTAGCTCAAATGTGTGCATTCTTCTGCCTCCACCACGCTTTCTCCTGCTGTCAGGAGTAACACTGTACATCTGTGATCTGAAGGCTATTGGAGTAATATCAAGAAATCGCACCACTGTAATAATTTATAATTATAAAACTTCTGTAATGTCTTTGCATTAAATGACAGTCCTTTCGATTTTCCTTACAAAGACACAGTCACCAAGGCTTGCCTCCTGGGGAATCTTGCAAAATAAATCTCCCTCCTTCCAAACGGGTAGTTCTCATGTGCCGATTCCCACGTAGCCGAGGTTATCCTCCACTGCGTTATTACTGTCCCTTTCTTCCTTCGCTTTGGATTGGCAGAGAGCTAAGACTGCTGTCACTGCTCTTTGCCCCCCCTGTCTCTTTAATGCCGTGGTGTTTGGGGCTGGAGCTTTGATCTGCTCTGGCACTGTGTTTTCACACAGTTAAAGGGCTATAAACCGTCCTCATAGGGGGTCATTTTCTTGGAGACTCAGCAAGCTCTCGAAGAGGCCAATTGCAACATTTTCTCACATATGGGAGTTTTAGATGAACAAAGAAGTAGTGATACATCATCTGAGCAGCATTTGAGTTTCTGTGCACGCTGGGTACATTCCTTGGGACTTTATAAACCTGAGATGCGTGAAGACCCAGACTGCTTCCAGAGATTCTTTCAAGGTCTTCAGTAACCCCTGAAAGCAGGATATTGGCCAATATATATAAAAAGTGGGAGTGGTAGAAATTGCCAGTTTCCACCAAATATTCATTTTGTCCTTTGTTAGTTACTGATCCATTTTATTGATTGATTAAGGTCAATTGACTGAGGTGATGACTTCCAGGCTTCTCCATGATGAAGTTACTCTTCTCCCCTTTATAGTAGCTAAAGGGGAAAGTAGTTTATAGTACAAATGAACAAGTGGCAAGTTTGATGGTGAATGAGATATTTGCATAGTTTCAAAGTACTTCCTCACAAAATCCTTAGCTGCTATAAAGGGGGAAAGAGTAACTTCATCATGGAGAAGCCTGGCACTCACCACCTTAATCAGTCGATCAGAGTGAACAGCATCACTATGGGACAAATTGAAACCATGCGACATCTGATAGGCAATGAGAGGAACACAGCATCATTTCTAAAAGCTTCCTACTAAAGATGCACGGCCTGAATCTAATCAGGAAGCAACATCAGACAAAACCAGACTTAGGGGTGTTCAACAAAATAAATGGCCTGAAGTCTTTAAAAGATCACGGAAGTCAAAGACTGAGGTGTAACACCAAAGTCAAGGGTTCAGATCCTCATACCGGCTGGCCACCAAAAAACCCCCAAAAACAAACAAACACACACAGAAACACAACAACAAAAAGACTGCAGAATTGTTCTGGATTGAAGAAAACTAAAGGACATGACGACTAATGCAGTTGGGATTCTGCACTGGGTCCTATTCTATAAAGCACATTATTAGGACAACTGACAAAACTGGAAAGGGTCTGAGGGAAGGCAGGATCTTACCACTGTTTGTGCTGTCCTGATGTTAGGGTTGTAGTGTGGACAGTTGAGAGATGTCCTCGCAGGAAATTGATGTTAGCACATTCAGGGACGTAGGGGCATCAGGTTGACAGCCCAGCGTTGTCACTGAGCAAGCATGTACTGAATACCTGCCACACCCCAGATACTAGGGTTGAGGAGCACAGGTCGCCGGTGCCTGGACCCTCTCAGCAACCTGGGGAGACAGAGGCCTCAGCAGGTACGAGGCAGGGGGCAAAGGGCCACAGCGTCTGAGGGGCAGCTCTGCCTCCGGGGTTGGGGGATCACACGGGGGAGTTGATGTCTGAAGTGACTTGGAAACCTGGAGGACGATGCTGCCAGCCAGGATGTTGAGGAATGAAGAGTTAGGGGCCTAAAGGCAGTAGCCACCTTCGAGCAAAGAGAAGGCCAGATCCTACCGCAGAGCAGCGTGCGGCGTGGCTGAATGGGACTGGCCTCTGTGTCCCGCCAGGGAAACTAGACTCGACCCTCCTGAATTTATCAGTTGCTGAGAACAAATTACTCCTACATTAATGGCTGGAAACAACAGGTATTACTCCACAGATGTGGGTCAGGATTTGGGGGCTGTGTGGCTGAGTGGCTCTAGCCTTGGGTGTCTCACAGCCATAGTCAGGGTGTTGGCTTGGGCCTGTGGCCATCTCCAGGTGTGACTTGGGAGGTTCTGAGCTCACTCATGTGACAGGTGGCAGACTACACAAGCAATGGGCCACAGGGTCACAAGATGGGGGAGGGGAGGCAGATAGGCCACCACTTGTGAAATATTAGAGGATGAAAAAGCATTTCAGGTTTATGTCACTCCAGTCTTTTCCTTGCATCATTATGTTCAAAATTAAAAACAGACATAGCAAGCACCCTTTAAACCTGTCTGTTCCCTGGGAAGAGCCGCCGTCTGGGGTGTGGTCACAATCCTGCCTCCCCTGGGAAGGCCTGGCTGCCACCAGGCTCATGGAGCACTTAGAGCCGGGTACTGTGTTATGCTGGCGACACCAGCTGTTGAAGATAAAAAAAATGTAATTAATTCCACACTTTTCAAATGGTCCTTCTTGTTGCTTAATATTTATACTTCAGTTGACCTTGAATCATAAGACAGTAAAAACATAATGCTCTTAGAAAATCTGTACTCAGCATTATTGTTTAGGGAACAGTTTCATGGTTAATGATGGGCAATTTTTTTTTTTTTTCCTTTTTGTCTTTTTTCGTGTCCGGCAATGGATCGCAACCCTCAGTGTCGCGCCCGCACCGGACTGGGACCGGCAACAGTATCACAACCCTCGGTGTCACGCCCACACCTCGCTCAGCCAGTGAGCGGGAACCGGTCTGTATGTGGGATCCGAACCCTCGGCGGGAGCGCCAACACACTCCCAAGCGGCACACTGTAGCAGTGCGCCACCGGGCCGGCCCCAATGATGGGCAATTTTAAAGGGCAAATATGTAGTAAATTTGGAAAGGGCTACCTTTTAGTTACCCTGAGGTTTTTTGTATTATCTTTATTTTTATGTATTTTGTTTTCCTTTTTGTATAAGTTGGACACTTTTTTTTTTAAAAGATATGTTTGTTCAAATGTTAAATTTTTAAAACTTCAAAATTTGCTTTTCTGGTTTTCAGTTAGCCACATAGATTTCCATATAGATGAAGGTGAAGCAGGATTCTTTTCTAGAAAATCCTGTGAAAATGAATTAGTTTACCTTCTCTGTTTTTACAGTACATGGAGCATAATGAATGCCCTTTAATCCAAAAGCTAGTAATTCCAGAGTATCCATATAAAACTGAAAGACCTTTCCAGAATCAATGGTTTCCCAAAAGGTTAATTGCCAGAATCACTTGGAGAGCTTTTAAAAAATATATTCCACTTTATTTTAAATACAGGATCCTGTCCTTGAACTCCTAAATTACTAAGTGAAACTCTCGGTGAGGGGCCCAGGAATTAAGTGTTGGAGCTGCCCGTGCGTTTTGGGAGCTCGGTGGGTGTGGGAAGCCGCGGCTGCAGATCCAGTCCCTGCTGCTAGTGCCAGGCTTGCCTCCCTCCATCCTGTCCTTGTCCCTCCAGGCCCTGCTCTGTGCCTGGCCCCTCAGTTGCCTTGGCTCACATGCAGTCCTGCCACCCTCTGCCACTTCTCTCCACAGTGACCTTTGCCCCCATCAGGGTCAGGTCATGAGGCCCAGTCAGGGGGCCACTTCCACATCACCCACAAGCAGAATTCATCCCTCCCTTTCCTGCTGTTGATGACACGCTGTGCAAACACCTTTGCTTTGGCATTCAACACATCGTATTCTAATAGTGCATTTTTTCTGTATCTTTTTAAAAGATTTATTTATGTTTAATTTAGAGTTTTTTAACTGAGGTGAAATTCACGTAACAGAAAGCCATTTAAAAGTGAGGAACTGAGTGATATTTAACACATTCCCAATGCCGTGTGACCTCCACCACCTCCATTTGTTTCCAGAACATTCTCATCAACCCAGAAGGAATCCTCGTCCACCATGAGCAGCGCCCCCACTCCTTGCTCCCCTCAGCCCCAGCAACCACCAGCCCTGTGTCTACGGCTTTACCTGTTCTGGGTGTTCCGTGTCGACGGAACCGTGTCACACGTGGCTCCTTGTGTCTGGCGTCTTTCACGTGGGACTGTATCTCCTGAGGCCTCTCCTTGGCTTTAGATGGCACCTTCCCGCCGAGTCTTCTCGTGCTCTTTCCTGTGTGCTGTGTGGGCATCCCTGGTGTCTCTTTGTCTGTCCAGATTTCCTCCTCGTGTAAGGACACCAGTCAGACTGGTTTGAGGCCCACCCTAAAGACCTCGTTTTAACTTTATCACCTCTTTAAAGACCCTGCCTCCAAGTGCAGTCACATTCTGTGGTGCCGGGGGTTAGGGCTTCACCCTAGGAACTTTGGGGCACACAGTTCAGCCCATAACAGTCTGTGTATCTTTTTTACAACTCAGTGTACACACCTTTCCCACTGTGGAGTCCTTGGGTACATGTCCTTGCTAGACTTAGAGCTCGAGGGCAGAGCTTGGGTCTGTGGCCTTCCCCTGGCCTTGGGGAGCAAGCGCCGGTGGCAGTGAGCTGGGGCCAGCGAGCCGTGACACCTGGGCAGCTCTATGTCCACGGGTGGAGGGAGTTTTCAACTGAATATCGGAAGCTACATTGCTGTCATGTCTTTGTGACCAACATAGAGAAAAGAAGTTGGCCAACTGAGATTTCCAGGGACCAGACGAATGACCTCGTTCCTTTTCTCTACACGTGCTGCGTTACATTACAGGAAACAAGTTAGCACGTGTCACTGGCCATAAGGAATTTAGTAGAGAATATAACTGGAATGTAGAACTAGATGTGACCAGTTCACTCAGATGCAAAAAATCAGAGAAGGCTGTGGCAGAAGGAGAATCTGGGCTGGGTGCTGAGCTTGGGTCGAGTGTGAGCGGGAACATAAGAAAGGGGTGTCCCAGGGGTTAGGAAAGGCTTCAGAGGTGAGGAAGCTGGGGGTGTTCGGGAGCATGAGAGGTCGATCTGTTGGCACTTAAACTACAGTCACAGCGGTGGGAGGCGAGGCTGGGGAGGCCAGTGTATTGCGGTCTCACACAGGACATCCCTGTCTCCATATCTGGCTGAGTGTCACTGGACAGCTACCAAAGGGCTTGAACTCTGCCTCAGGAAGACGAATGTAGCTTTGGGGTGAAGGTGGTAGGTGGGGGAGTCCTGGAGGGGAGACCCAGATCAGGGAGGGTGACAGTTTGTACCTATTTGGGGTTAGATTATGACGGTCCCCCTGGGTGTGGCAGAGGATGCAGAGAGGCGGGAAGGGCTGGGGCGGCGGAGGAGGGGCAGGGCGGCTCTGAGCTCTCCGGTGTGGGCATTGCAGAGGCCATTGAGGGGAAGCAAGTTGGCGAAGAGCTGGCTTGAGAGGAAAGTAGAGTCCAGGCTGAGCAGGACACGTGTGAAGAGCTGAGCAGTGCATCTAGGGATGCTGCACAACAGGTCCCCAGGCCTGAGCACTGATGGCGGAAGCTGAGAGAGGAGTCGAGACCCCCAAATGGAGAGAGTGGGGAGAGGAGGAAGAACGTCCAGGCAGGTGGGCTCGGTGCTGTGCAGTATTGCATGTTGCTCTTGTGTTAATCTGCTCACGCTGCCACAACAAAGAACCACAAGCCGGGCAACTTGAACCACACACGTGTATTTTCTCACAGTTCTGGATGCTAGAGTCCAAGACCGAGGTGTCAGGGGGGTTGGTTTCTTCTGAGGCCTCTCTCCTTGGCTTGCAGATGGCCGTCTCCTCCCCGTGTCCTCACGTGAACTTCCCTCTGTGTGTGTCTGTGTCCTAATCTCCTCCTCTTATGGTGACACCAGTGCCACTGGATTAGGGCTCACCATAGTGACCTCATTTTACCTTAATTACCTCTGTAAAGACCGTATCTCCAAATACAGCCACATTCTGAGGAATGGGAGTTAGGACTCCAGCCTATGAATTTGGGGGCTGAGGGACACAATTCAGCACATAACAGATGTGTAGGTAAGATTTATTTAAGGAAGATGAGGTGACCTTCGCTCACAACTCAAGGTGAATAACCTTTGACTTTACTTTTCAGTACGTGGCAGTGGGGGCTGGGGAGGTGGATGGGAGCACTTTTTCTGGGTAGTTAAGAGCTTGAACTCCGGACTCAGATCCCCTGGGTTCAGGTCCCAGCTCTGCTACTTACTAGCTGTTTGACTTTGGGCAAGTTACCTATGCTCTCTGCCTCAGTTTCCTCCCAGGTTGCTGTGAGGATCAAATGAGTTAAGATGTGTAGAGTAAGAGCTGGTCATGATTATTACTGAGACCAGGTTTGGAGAGGATGGTGTTCATGCAAAGAAAACATTTTCTTTTCTGTGCAAAACTGAGGTGTGTATAGGGGAATGGAAGTCAGGACATCCCCTCCACTGAGCTTAGCTGTACAGAATATCCAGGGCATCTCTGCCAAGCTCCACACAGGTGGCGGGCAGGACTACATTTGTCTTACAGCAGGCAGGAGTACGAGCTCTCTGGGGCCCTCTGCCCAGCGAGGCCCAGCTGGAGAGGAAGTGCCCCGGGCGCCGTTGCCAGCAGAGCATGTGTCTCCTGCAGAGGTGTCCCTGATCAGCCTGCGCTGTGCATTGCCAACCCCCCATCGTTCTGGTGTTAGTAGCTCCAGTGAGGACAAGGCCACATGCTTCAGAAGAGCCCTCAATGGCCAGACACAGCTAAAATGGGTCAGAAATGAGGGTGACAAGGCAAGAGGCAGGACTTACTGAACATTCGTATTAACAGCAGTCGGGAGTAGGCAGCTCTCAGGGGCAGTTTGGAGCTAGTAGGGAAATCTTGCTTATGCCAGAAAATGATAACCACAGGGAAATATAAAACAAAGTTCAAGGAAGTTTTGCAGATAACGAATGGCAAAGCAGTAGGAGCACTATAACTGGAACTACTGGAACCAAGAGGTTAAAGTGTCCCAGGAGGTTCGTGTTTAGTGAGGCACAGGAGAGGGTGGCCAGGCGCTTACACCAGTACAGAGTCATAAGCCGGGCACGGAGGCGAGTGTTTCTCAGGGCTGTGTGGACAAGGCAGTACACGGCCAATGGGGTGGTCTAGGGGGGTGAAGTGATGCCCCACTGTCCTGAGCCCTGGAGGACATGGGGGGAGCATGGCCTGTGCTGTCAGAGAGGCTTCAAATTTCAAAGATTCTGACCCATTTTCCCACACACGCATCAGTCTTGTTAGATCACATGTCCTGCTTCTTTAGAAAATAACTCCATTGTACTCCAGGACACTGTGTCCCAGGAACACACGTACACAAAAAAACCTTGGCCAAGAGTCTAGGAAAACAAAGATAGCTGATGCGCAGAAATGGAGATGTCTAAACCCCAGGCGAGCTAAAGGGATCTCTGGGGTCAAGTGATGGCGGAGATGCGACAGTCCTGAGCCAGGAGGGGCCAGGAGGGAAAACAGTGGAGACAAATGTTTGCCACACAGGCAGTGTGTACCTGAGACCCAAGCAGGTGCTGAGGCTCCATGGCATCCTGTCCAGAGCCTCCCAGAGGAAACAGGGAAAGCCACACTGCTCACACGTGGTCAGCCGCAACCTGCACCCTGGGCTGTGGATTCTGTGTTGTCTCTAGAAATCCAGTTGAGTTAAGCTCCCCTGGGTAAGAAGCCAAGAAGAATTTAAAGAGACTTCCCAGCCACCTGCATTCACACTGGAGGAGACAGGAATGGATGAGGCAAAGAAGATAAGGCTTCCAATGTTTATGGAGCACTAGTATATTACAAAAAAGTATGGGAGATACTAACATTTATAAAGCAAATGTATTTCACAGAGCCTAATCTTTTATTATTGCACATAGAAATATTAAGCTTGGGAAAGACAGAGAACTTTCCCCAGGCTACAGTCTCTGTTGTAGATAAAGAATTGTAACACAGCAAAAATGCTGGCTCTAAGGGCAGATGTCCTTGGTGCAGCTAAACCTAATGATTGTTGCCATGACAAATATCTTACTCTTCTTTTTGTAACCACCTATGTTCCTTTTCTGTAACTTTCTTGCCTGGACAATAAATACTGAGAGAAAAACCTGATTCGGGGTTATTTTCCAAGAATTCTTTTCCCTTGAAGGATTTGTCTGGAATGAACCCTTCTGGGCCTCTCACTGCTCAGAAGAAATGGACTTTGAGTAATCCTTTGCGTCTCCATTACCCTGGCAGAGAGGTGACAAAAAAGCAAGTAAAATTGTGGTGGATGAGAGGGCTTTATTCAAATGCTGATGTTTGGTAGGCTTTTGTTTTGTTTTTTCCCCAAATAAATCAGCTCTGTTGATTTACAGGCAATACAATTTCCCCATTTACTATTTAAAGTGTAATGGATTTTTTTTTTTAATTCCATGAATTTTGAGAAATGTATATACTCATGTAATCACCACCACAATCAAGATACAGGATATTTCCATCACCCCAAAACCTTTCCTCGGATCCCTTTGCACTGAGTTTTCTCCTCCCCACACCCAGCCCCTAGCAGCCACTGCTCTGATTTCTGTCCCTTTGATTTGCCTTTTCCAGAATGTTAGAGGAATCCTACAGCATGTAGTCTTTTGTGTCTGGTTTCTTTCACCAGGCATATGCATTTGAGATTTATCCATGTTGTTGTGTCTGTATACCTCAATTTGTGTAGACATTCTCAAGTTGATAGACATTTGGGTTGTGTCCAGTTATTGGCTGTTACAAATAGAACTGCTATAAACATTCATGTACAGGTCTTTATGTGGTATAAGAATTCATTTATCTTGGGTATATTCCCAGGAGTGAGATTGCTGGGTTGTATGGTAAATGTATGTTTAACTTTATAAAACCCTGCCAAATTGTTTTCCAAAATTGCTGTACCATCTTGCATTCCCAGAAGCAACATATGAGAGTTTCAGTTATTCTACATGCTTGCTTACCAGCACTTGATATTTAATAGTCTTTTCAATTTTAGCCATTGTAGTGGGTATATGATGGTATCTCATTATGGTTTTTATTTGCTTTTCCTTAAGGACTAATGATGGTGTATTAGTCCTTACCTCTTGCTTATAACAGAAATACCTGAAACTGGATAATTTATAAAGAAACAATATGTATTGCTTACGGTTGCAGAGGCTGGGAAATCCAAAGTCCAGGGAACACATCTGGTGAGGGCCTTGTTCTTGTTGGTGGTGATGTTACGTCATCGCAGGTGTCACATGGTGAGAATCACTGAGCAAGAGAGAGCTGACTCCTCTCTCGCTCTCCTTTCAAAGCTGTCAGAACCACGCCCATTTATCCATGAATGGATCAGTGCATTCACGAGGGCACAGTCCTCACAATCTAATCACCTCTTCAAGGTCCCAGCTTTCAGTTCGTTATAGGATTTCCCACTCTCTTAACTCTGTTACAGTGGGGATTAAATTGCTAACACATGAAACTTTGGGGGACACAATTCAGTCCATAGCGGATGGTGAGCAACTTCTCATATGCTTACCTGGGATTCATCAGTCTTTGGTAAAGTGTCTGTTTAAATCTTCTTGTCTATTTTTAATCGGGTTGTTTTTCTCCTTGAGTTGTAAGAGTTTTTTGTATATTCTGGATACAAGGCCTCTATCAGCTATGTGTTTTGCAGGTATTTCCTCTTAGTCTGTGTTTGCCTTTTCATTTACTTACCTGTGCCTTTTGAGAGCAGAAGCTTTAAATTTTGATGAAGTCAGAACTGTTTCATGTTTTCTTTTTATTATTTGTGTTTTTTGTGTCCTATCAAAATATTTCCTTTCTAGAAGTTTTATCTCTTGTATTTGTATACATTTTGAGTTAATTTAGGTATACCAAGTAAGGTAAGAGGGGTTTTGTTTGTTTGTTTGTTTGTGTTTTGCATGTGGATATGCAGCTGTTCCAGTACCATTTGTTTAAAAAACTATCCATTCCCATTGAATTACCTTGGCACCTTTACTGAAAATGGTTGATCATTACAAGTGTGGGTATACTTCTGGACACTGTTCTGTTCCATTGATTTTTCTAACTGGTTTTTTAAACATTGAGATATAATTCACATACCACAAAAGTCAACATTCTAAAACGTAAGAATTAGTGGTTTTTAGTCTATTCACAAGGTTGTATATCTGTATTAGGGTTCTCCAGATAGGAGATAGATAGATAATGAGAGGGGATTTATTAGGAGAATTGGTTCATGTGATTATGGAGGCTGAGAAGTCCCATGACAGGTTATCTGCAGGTTAGAGACACTGGGATGCTGATAGTGTGACTCAGTCCAATCCCACAGGCCTCAGAACCTGGGGGCCTGCCGGGGTAAGTCCTGGAGTTCAAAGGCCAGTGAGTCTCAGGTTCTGGTGTCCAAGGCAGCAGGAGAAGAGTCTATCCCAGCTCTTTGAGAGAGACCAATTCACCTTCTGTTCTAGTTTGGGGCTATCACAAATGGTGCCGACCGGAATATTCTTACCCATGTCATTTTGGTGAAGGTATGTGCACATGTATGTCACGCATCTGCCTGGGAGTGGAGCTGCTGGTCCTCGGGTATGAACAGGTGCAGTGTTCGTAGCTACTGCCAAACAGTCTTCCTCTGGGGTTGCACTAGATAGTTTTTTTGAAACCCAAATTTTACCATGTCACCTCCCAGGCTTAATACCCTTGAATTATTCCCATCACACAAGAGCATAAGTGCAGACCCTGTGAGGTGACACGTAAGGCCCCTGGTGGCTTGGGCCCTGCCTTGCCCCTGCCCACTGGCATGTGTACTGCTCCTCCCCCGCCATCGCCCTCCTGGGCCTGCCTGCTGCTGTTTATCCTCTGAGACTCTGTGGCTCACTTGGGTTGTCCTCTCCTGTGGGACACTTGACACCCTGGTTCTGAGGCATGTCTGTCACTGTGGCCGCCTGACACACACAGAGTGTGTCTTATAATCAGCTTTCAGTGTATCTGCTGCCCCCATTAAGGACAGCTCCTTAAGGACAAGGACTGTTGTCCCCGTCATCTTCAGGTTCCCGGCATTCAGCGCCATGCCTGGCCCATCGTAGGTGCTCAGCTCATACTGAATGAGTGAATGGATAAATGGCCCTTCAGCCCGCCTGGAAGAGCTACACTCATCAGATGGTGTTGACAGACACTTGGTGGCTGGTGGACCACTCCTTGCCTTACACAAACTGTTAAGTCTAGCTTTGGTTTTTA
This sequence comes from Galeopterus variegatus, assembly GCF_000696425.1. Taxonomy (NCBI): domain Eukaryota; kingdom Metazoa; phylum Chordata; class Mammalia; order Dermoptera; family Cynocephalidae; genus Galeopterus; species Galeopterus variegatus. The sequence goes on from NW_007726892.1 coordinate 357,467, forward strand.
AAGTTGAAAAGAAAAGGGCTCAAAGCGCAGCCCCTCGCACAGGAGTGACAGGTGGGGACTGATAACAGAGTTGTTACTTGGTCGTCATCTTTTACATTTCAAAATGGTAATGTTTGCTGTGAGAACCAGCCAGAGTGTCAGCATTTTCTTCAACTGAGAGAGCCTCCTGTGTCCTTGTCCTGGTTGACCAGTGTGTGCTGGGGAAAGAGTGTGGATTTGGGATTTAGCCCTAACTTAAATCTAGGCCGTTCCATGTAATAGCTGTGCTGTTTTAGTTAAACAACTTTTCTGAGCCTCGGTTTCCTACATGTGAAGTGGGATGACACCTGCCTCGCAGGGCTGTTGGAGGATTAGAGAGAATGAATCAGCTTTTGAGACCTCCTAACAGCCCCACACAACTCATTTTCCTCCTGTCTCCTGGGAAAGGCAGTGGAGCACATGCATGGGCTCTTTCTGTGTCTTCCTGGAAGGCAGAGGTGCACCACCTCCCAGGATTGCCCATGCTGGAGGAGGGAGGCGGCCTTGCAGCCTGGCGGGGTGCCCGGTGGCCGCAGAGCCAGCAGAACTTGGTGGGGAGGCATCCTTGGGCAGCCACCATGGCTGGGCAACCCCGCCTTTCCTCCTCGGGAGCCAGCACCTGAGGAGGAGACGGAGCCCTCCTGGACAGCGTCGGTCCTGCCCTCTGTGCGAGACAGGGACCTGCTCCCTGGAGGATTCCTTTGCTCCACGATGGGGGCAGAGGGAAGGGAGAGAGGTTCCTTCACTTGAAACAAAAAGATATGCAATTGTTGTGATAGCAACGTTTAATAGTTAGATCGAAATCGTTGTGATAGCAAAACAGTGCCAAGTTTGCATGAATTTGAAAGGAAAAACACTGAACTTCCATGGGACCAGGTCAGCTTCTTTGGGCAACTGTGTCCTCCCTGCCTCTACACCAGGTGCACAATGGACAACAGAGCCTGGGGGTCCCGGGTTTTGGGGGACCCATTCAAAGGACCAGTAAAGAGTTGAACACTTTTTTTTTTCCTTTTTTGTCTTTTTTTGTGACCGGCAACGGATCGCAACCCTCAGTGTTACGCCCGCACGGGACCGGGGACCGGCCACGGGATCGCAACCCTCGGTGTTGCACCCGCACCTTGCTTAGCCAGTGAGCGGGAACCGGTCTGTATGTGGGATCCGAACCCTCGGCCAGAGCGCCGCCGTGCTCCCAAGCGGCGCACTGTAGCAGTGCGCCACCGGGCTGGCCCAAGAGTTGAACACTTTTAAGGGCCTTCAACTAGGCCCTTAGTTAACCCTTAGCCGTTTTGTTGTTTGTGGAAATCACTTTTCTTCTCTTCTTTGGGAATTACTGAGATCCGGGATGAAGGCCATTAATACCAGCTAAGGTGGGTGGGAAGGGGACAGGAGCTCCTCCTGTCGGCCCCTTAGGCTGGTCCCAGCTGAGGACAGATTCTGGGTTAGAGAGTAGATGGTCCTTGTTTTTGTTTCCTTCCTGTTTGCATATACATGGGGTTTTTTGTTTGTTTTTAATTAAGTAGTTTTGGGTGAGGGAAATGACAAAGCTTCTATGAACAGAAAAGAAAATTAAATGCCTAACTAAGAAGCCTGAGCTATTTAATTCAGAAAACGGCTGAATAAACGCAATTTTAACTTTGACTAGTTCTTCACTTTATCGTGATTGAAAAAACACTGCAAACTTTTTTTTAAAAGCCTCCGTAATGAAAAACAAAGCTATTGTCCTGTTGTTTTTGAAACAAGTTAATTTGAAAAGGTGCTTGAAGGTGCCTGCATCTGTTCTCTGATAACCATAAAGCAGTAATGAGGGGTTTTTACGTTTTCATAAGGGATTTTGCTATCCTAGGATTGGACCATACTTTGGCTTATAAGTGCTTTTTAAAAGTTGAGTGTATGCCAAAATGTGCTTCTCAGTGATGGTGAGGGCTCTGGTCCACGCCCAGCACTGGAGAGACCACGAGCTGTACACCCAGAGCAAAGTCTGCTGTGCTCGGCTTCTGCCTCAGGCCGGTCCTGGCTTTTGTCAGTGGATCCCAGCTGTAATGTACCTTTTCAAACTGGGATTTTTTTTCCTTTTTTTTTTTTTGGTGGAAGTATTTAGTGCATTCAGTTTCCTTAGAAACTCCAGTCACTCCAGGTGAACACCTTTTTCTGAAAGTTTTGGGCTCAAAATTCAGGCTACCATCAGCGAACCGTGACCAGCTGTGTGTTTAGGACTCATAGGAATGTGATTAAATGGACCCACTTTATGTAAAGTACTTAAAAGAATTTTCACTAATATGCCCTTAATTTCCTCCCTATTCCCCTTTGTTCTTGTAATTCAGAGTTTTAATTTATCTCTCAGCTGTTTAACTGAATCTAACTTGGGGTAATTATACAAGCACAGAAAGGATTTGAATGCTTTGGGGACAGGTAATTAGTCAAAGAACCCATCAGGCTTAATTTTGAGTTCTGTGCTTTTAGTTTTTAAAATAATTTTGAAAAAAAACAGTTTAAAAATGAAATTATGTGTGTGTGTGTGCACATGCGTGTGTCCTGGAGGCGATATTTATTTGGGTGCATATGCAGGCAGCTAACTTTTGTAGGTTTGTGGTTCTCTCTCTGTCGGCCATCTCCTGCCTACCTCCAGGTAGTCAGCATCTTTTCAGATGATTTAAACTGGTTTTGACCACATTCTTAGTGGAAGATAATTCTGAAGGTAAACCGTTACTGCTACCAGAAGAATTGAATTCTGATTCCCCAGGCCCACTGGAAATGGAGTTTTGATTTGTTCCTGGCACAGCGTACTGCTGTTGGCACAGAAGACAGGTAAGCACGGTACAACGAATATGCTCCCTAGTTTTCAGTGGCCAGTTGGGTTTATGGTTCCCTTTGGCTCCTGAGTTCATGTTCTTGGGCAGCAGGACGTGGGGCCCTGGGCTGGCAGTGCCAACCAGCAGCAGGCCCTGGGTTAGGACGATGGTGTACTGGTTTGCCCTAGACAGACTAGCAGGTGGGGCCACATGGGGTGACTTTCTAGGGCAGGTGGCATTCCCAGGCATTTCAAGTTCGACATTTTGCAGTTGTACTTGGCGATCATCTTCCCAAGTGTTCTTGCTGAGTGATGCATTCTGTTCTGTGTTGCTCAGGGGAGGCCTCCCCCGGTTGGCTATCCCGTGGATCCTGTGCCCCCTGATATGCACCTGTGATCTCTCACCACCTTGGGGTGGCCTTGCCTTATTCGGACCCAGGCGGGGCAGACCTCCCCCAATGGCCAGCAGGAGCTTGGCTTTGACCCCAGTCTCTCGGCGCTCTGTCCAGGGCACTTTCTAGGACACTTGTTCCTTCCAAAGCAACCAGATGGTGAAGCTACTAAATACAGGGTGCATTGGTCCAAGCCTAGCAAGGGGCCTCACCTGTATTTTTAATTTTTATTTCTTCACTTTTGAGTAGATCTGACTTCTAAGATGATTATCTAAGAGTTATTTAAATGGCTATATGTTCTCATCTTTCTAGAATATTTTGTTAGCAAACCACCTAGAGGAGAAGGGCTTTGTTGTGTGATATTTTGTAATTGTTCTGTGCTTCCTTAAACTTAAAGTTGGATTCCCAAACTATCCATTTCTCACCTAAGAGGGCAAAACAGTCATATAAAAACTATGTGCAGTTAATATGTTTAACTGAACTATGTTCAGTTAAAATGTTTCTGAAAACAAAACCTTTTAAATAGTAACTAATGGATAGTCATTTGTTTCAAACTCAGTTAGTCAAGGTATTTCTAATGCAAAGGTTCCAAATGAAAAGAAACCATGCTCTAGAAAAATGAACGTAAGAAAGGGCAGAAATCGTATTCTCAGCCCTCTGTTGCTTTCTGCCCGAGTTGTCACCAGATTAAACCAGCTAGTCCTTTGGGGGCACACAAGGTGGATTGGAAGTTGCCTGCCTTCAGCCAGACCTGGTGTCCTATTTAACAAGCAGAGCACGGGTTAGGACAAGGTGCAGATTCTTGGCTCTGCCTCCTTGACCAGAGGGTTGCTCCAGGCAGAATAAACATATTTTGAGCAACTGCCAGCATGTGAGTGGAAAGCTGCACTCTTCCTCCAGCAGGCCTGGAAAGGTATTCTAAAAGGCAAATCATTTGCTGTGTTTTTTGGTAGCCAGCTGTGTGAAATCACTGCTGGGTCAGCAGCCCATGTGGACGGGCCCTGGGTGGGTACAGAAAGCCCCTTGTTTTAATCCCAGCACCTGGGCCTGCAAGGGTCATGTGCCCCCCGGACTCCAATTCCTGTAGTACTTAACCTTGACTCTGCCTCCTTTCTGTGAGCCCAGGTAGCAGGTGCAGGGAGGTCTCTCTGTCTTGTTTTGTTGCATTGCATGTGGTTGAGTTTAAGGGAGGCCACCACAAATCTGTTTTTAGAAAGATTTTGGGGGGCCGGCCCGGTGGCGCACTGGATAGTGCACCGCTTGGGAAGCGCGGCGGCACTCCCGCCCGAGGGTTCGGATCCCACATACAGACCGGTTCCCGCTCGCTGGCTGAGTGAGGCGCGGGGGCAACACTGAGGGTTGCAATCCCGTTGCCGGACACGGAAAAAAAAAAAAAAAAAAAAAAAAAAAAAGATTTTGGAAATACTCAGATGCTTTTGGAAATCCCAAATAAAAGATGAGCTTCTGTTTCTGGTTAGGGATTCTGAAACATGTTGAACTCAGATAAGAATATACACTTGCTAATAATAATTGCAGACTGAGTGGCCTGCACATTGCCTGCCTTCTGTGAGCTCATTTAGTCTTTTTTTAAGATCAACTTTCTTTGAGGTATAACTTACACAACAAAATTCATAGATTAAGTGCACAGATCGATGATTTTGACAGATGTATAGCTCCATGGAACCACTGCCCCAGTCACAATAAAGAAGGTCCCCATCTCCTCAAAAGGGCCCTGTGTCCCCCGCAGTGAGCACCCCCTCTGCCCCGATCTGAGTGCTGTCCCTGAGGTGAGCTTTGCGGCTCCCAATCATGTTTCATTGTTACAGGTGTTTGTTTGTCCCACTTCTGCCCCTGCTCTGGGGGAGGACGGGGAGGGAGGACTCACCCTGCTCACAGTCTGTGAGTCTGGAGCACTTTGCTGTCCCTGCCGTGGCGTGGAATGGACATGGTGGAGAGCCCTGCACTGAATGAGACAGCTGTAGACTTGCACCAGCGCTGTGTTTGAGCCTGTGGGATTGTGAGTGACAGAGAAGCTGAGATACCCTGCGCAGACTGAGGCCTGCAGTGCCCTTTGGGAATCTGACGGAGGATGGCCACTTGGTTTCCTGCAGCAGGCATTTATGACATGCCCACTGCATGCACCAAACTGTGCTAGACAACATGGGGGATGCAAAACGAAAACGAGATGCGACCCACCCTCGAGGGGCTTGTGGTTTGGAGAAACACGTGGAGGACAAGTCCGTGCAGGCCCAGCACAAACGAGAATGTGGGGTCCCTTGTTCACAGAGCAGGAAGAAGTGCAGTTAAAGGTCCTAAGATAGGAAGCTTATGCCTGCCTTCTGCGTGCACGCACGTGCACTCTCTCTCTCTCTCTCGGCTTGTCATGGTGTTTTTTAGTTGCTATTCTGTTATTTATTTCATTTTGTTATCCAGTTTCCAACTTAATGATGGTTTGACTTAAGAATTTTCAACTTACCTTGGGTTTATTGGGACATAACCCCATCATAAGTTGAGGAGCATCTAGGTATTATATATTATATAATTATTTGTATATAAAATATATAAAATAAAATAGCAAAATGATATGTAAAATAAAATATAAATGTTATCTTACCACTATTATATTAAATTCAGCCTGGGAGTTTTATCATTCACCTTTATGTTTTGTACAATGTCAATTTTAAGTTTAAATGCACACATGAGAGCATTTAGCTAGTACACTGAATCACAGATATCACACAATGTTTCATAATATGCACATGCATATGTTTTTCATTCATACCAGAACAGTGGAAAACTGTTCAAAACAAACTCAACCATTTTTATCTCACTTTGATATGTACAAATTCTACCAGCGCTGTCTGCCTTCAGGGAAAGACTGCATGGCAGAGGAACTCCGGATCACACTGTGCAGTGGCCGGGCCTTCTGTGTCGTCCTTTTCAGTGTGTGTGGTTGGCTGACACGGTAAGAAAGGACAGGGCTCCTCCGTTGCCTTCCCTCTGCATGTGAAACACGTTGAAGCACATTCTGCTTGGATGGAAAGCATGGCGGCTTCCGGTCATAGACAGGACATGTCCCCTGTCCTCACGCCATCTCACTGACTCCCACGCACTGTGGGTCCACCAGGATTCCACGCTCCTGGGACCTCCTCTGTTTGCATGCATGCTGCCCTGTCCCATCAGACTTCACTTACAGAACACTAGTTCAGGTTGAAGAGTTTCAGGCCAGTGGCAGCTTCTAGGTGCTAATGCAGCAGTGCAAGCCATCCAGGCAGCATGGTGTGTGCTTAGCCAGTGCCTGTGGGCACCTCTGGGTCTCTCCCCAAGGGATGCAGGCTTGGGGGCCACGGAGGACATGACCGGAGCCTAGTGTGGACCCTAGGTTGCCTGAGGCCCTGTGGTGGCTGGAAGTTGCCACTTGTCCTGCACTTTTAGGCAGGTGGCAGGGAGGGGCGTCCCCCTCCAGGGGCTGTGAGATGTGGTCATCAGGAAGGAGGTATAAAGGCTCCATCACCCTTACCTGAGTTACCTTATGTAAGTCACTTCATCTCTGCCTCAGTTTCCCCATCTGTGAGATGGGGGAGAAGCTGGAGGTGAGGCAATCTCATTGCATTGTTTAGAGCATAACTTGAGAATGTAAGAGAAGCATTTAGCATGGGGCTGGGCATCTAATAAGCGCCCTCCCTCCATGGTGGCCAGCATCATTCCCATTCACCTCCGTGACACAGGTAGGGTGGGCACGTAGGGCCGGGGTGCCAGAGGCCCCATGGCGGGGGAGCTCTGTGTCATGAGGGGATCAGCACCTTCTCTCTGGCCTCAGGCCCACTGGCCACCTGCCTAGCACATGTTCCTGGTGCTGGCTCCCACCGCCAGGTCTCTGCTGAGCTGTCCGGCTGCCTGCCGGGAACCAGCAGGGGCTGGCAGCACCTCCGCTCCCAGCTGCGCCTGGTATTTGGGGCCATGGTCCTGGCAGGCACTGGCCTGTTTTCCGGCCTGTGTGTTTGCACGGAGCTCAGTCCCTGGCACGGCATTTTGGGATTTTCCAGCTACTCCTTTCCATCCTCTCCCAGCGGGCACAGAGGTGCTGGGGGGAAGGTCACATCTACATTGTTGGTCACTGTAAGTTTTGAAGATGGTGACACAATTGCCTTTAAAGTGATGTGGCATGAAGAAAGTTACTAATTTGGGGCATGGCCAGAGTAAAAACCCACAGAATGGTTCTGAGGCAGCATTCCAAGGGCCTGGGGTGGCATCAGGGACCATAAAGTACCCGTTTGTTTTCACAGGCATGGGGACACTGTGCACAGGAGCCCCTAGCCTCTGATCTCAGAGGCGCCAGCAGCTCACCGGGCCTGTGCGGTTAATGTAAGAAAGGTGTTTTGCCATAAACTTTTCCGGGGCATTCGGTGGGGTTGGCGAGGCCTCTGCTTGAGCAGGAAGCCCTTGTCTTGGTTCTTAAGAAACTAGTAAGCAACGAAATGAAAGCATCAAAGCGCCAGCAGGATGTGGCCCAAGCCCCCCCGGCATATCACCCCTAGAGCCGCGCGGGGAAGAGTGACCTTAGAGTGCTTGGAGCTCGCAGGCCGGGCTCAAGTTTAAAGTTCAAGGCATTTTGTTTTTTCACCTGTTTCCTACAGTTCTAAGAAACTTCTGAAGAATTAATGTGTAACTATATCAGACACTCGGTCGGCATTTTCTCCATGGAATGTAATGTTACGGGAGCAGGGGGTAGTGGCTCCTCGACTGAGACTCAAGGAGGTTTCTATAAAATAAGAAAAGTCCTCTGGAGTAAACGCGGACAGCACCAAGGCTGCTTCTCACTACGCTTTGACCACACTCGGTCACCTCTGCGATGCCCAAGGCTGGTGCCCAGCGTGTGGCTGCTGGTGGTCACGTGAGGACTAGGGCAGCCGCTGGTACTGTTGAAACCAGTATTCAGTTGTGACAGGGTGGCCCAAACTATGATCACCCTGCCCTTCCCAAATTTGGAGGGGCCGGGGTTCTGCTGGAGCCGACGTTGACACACCATGCTGGACAGCGAGAGCTAACTGGGGCAGCCCATGTAAAGGGGAGGCAAGCGCTCTGCCGGGCAGGGCTTCGGGCCAGGCCTCTGGTGCTGACACGGTCTTTTCCTCCAGCCAGCGGTGAGTGGCAGGGCCGGTTCCAGCAGGGGCCTGAGCTTCGTGCTGCCCAATTCCAGTCATTTTACTTGTTTTTTCTGACAGTCTTAACTTGACAACTGGTGATCAGCATTGTCAGTGGCTTGATGATTTATCATGTGGAGAAAACAGTTTGAAGTAATGACATAAGATTTTGGTAATATTTCCTCCTGTCATTGAATTTTAATACACACAGGAGGAATATTTTACTGAGGCACCTTTTTAAAAGGTTGTCTTTATGTTAGAAGCTGGTGTCCATTTAAAATCTTTTTCGCAAATTAGTTTAAGAAGAGCTAAAATGTTAGCCCTTTCCGTGTTTGGCCCCCTGGCGTGTGTAAGCATGTTTCTAAGTACGGACCAGGCCGTTCAGTAGCTGTAATTTGTTAAATGTCATAATAAACTCTTAAATTGAATCCTGCCTTTTACACTCTTGCCACCAGGTGGCTAAAAAGAAGATTAAGCAGGAAAAATCCAGTAATTATGTGAAGGACTCGTACTCACTTTCAGTGTCTGTCTCAGCGAGGAAATAGGAAACTAGAGATGGACCAGGGCTCAAGAAAGAAAACTGCTGAGTAGATGACAGAGACATCTCAAGCTGTGCCAGGCCAGATGGCCGTTCCCATGTGTTTTTGTTTTCTTAAAAACTGACACTGTTAAACTTACCAGATTTTGCTGAACTAAAACTTTTGGAGACTCTGTCTGTGCCTGTTCCACCTCTGTGCTGACCCCTGGATGTCCACGTTATTCCTGGCCAGTTGGGTTTGGGACAGAGGGTGGCTTTGGACTCGATTCCCGAACAGAGAGCACCTCAGTCCTGACCCACAACAGGCCTCCCACCCAATCTGTAATTCATCAGTGACATCATTTGCAGAGATGATGTTCAAGTTCACGTAGAGTCAGCTGTAGAACCCAAAAGTAAAATTCTCCAAGTTCTGTTTATTAATGGTAAGTTGCTGTAAGGGGCTGACCGGTCAGCTCAGCAGGTTACAGCGTGGTCCTGCTAACACCAAGGTCAAGGGTTCAGACCCCTGTACCAGCCAGCCACCCAAACCAAAACCAAACAAAACAACACAAAGGATGCTCTAAGGAAATCCCTGCCTGAGGGACGGTGACGTAACAGGCTGGGAAATGCTGTCAGACTTTCCACGGACTGCATGGGTTGGAGTAAGGACAGCTGCTTACAGCACAGTCCCACCGTCCCCCGATGTTTGCACAGCATCGCGAACAGAAGGGGGATCTTGTCCCACAGGCACAAAACCCCACCCAGTTCCTCACCGGGGTGTCACATGGCTGCCCACCTTCTCATGTGCATTCTGAGTTGCCATTCCCTTCTCTAATTTATTAACTTTGACAAGTAGCCTCCTGGTTGTGCACCATTTTATTCACAACTCGCTTTTCTGATTCAAAGTGAACGTGAGTGCCTTAATCCTCTAATAGCAATTAATTGCTTGTTTCAGTGCTTAACTCTGATCCTTTCTCAATCCCTACAGGGACAAGTTTCTTCCTGAAGGATCTGTGTTTGTTGACAAAGGTAATGACGTTTTTCTTATGAAAAAAGCCAGAAATGCAGAATATTTTCTTTTTTATTGTGTAAGTAGTATTCCCAAACTAATTTTATATTATAAAGGTTGTGTCCTTTTATAGAATTACTGAATTCTATAGATAAAATGCAGAAAATCATAATTTGGTCACTCTAGCAGGCTGAATTAGTTCCTAGAACAGAAGGTTAACTTTTATTGCCTGGTTTCCTTATGGAAATAAGCTGTCATCTTCCGCAGAAGAACCTGCTGAGCTGCTTTTCCACAGAGTTGGAATTAACATTTTGAGGCCTAATCATGATTATTTCTATATAATATCACCTTCCCAAGCGTTCTTGGTTCTGAAAATCATTAAGGGCACACCACTACTTGATATGGCTTGATTCTCTCTCCCACTTATAATATATTCATTTTTATTTTATTAAGAGGCTTCATCAAGAAGTATATAGGTGACAGATATTTTTATAACCTCTTGATAAAGAATGGTGCTGGGGAGGAGAGCTTGGGGGGAGCAGGGATAAGTGAGGGTCAAGGGAAAGAGGGAATTAACATCCATCAGGTGCTTCTGCCTGGCACTCAGCCGGCAGTCAGCAGAGATTAGCTCTTAGGGAAATACAATGACACAGTTTTAAATAGGAGGAAATAGAAGCTCAGAGACTTTAAATAATTTTTCCAAAGACCTATAGTTGCTAAGTGGTGGAGGTGGGAGTTCGATTCAGGCTTGTGATTAAGCCACAGTGTGTTTATGACACTTACCATGCATTGTGTCCTTAAACGCCCATCTACAGAATGCTAACTTCGCCCTGCCTGATGTTCCCTGCAGGGGCTGGGCTCACACTGTGTCTGATCCCACAGGGCTGGCCTGGCATTCAGTGTAGTGGCTCAGGCCTACTTGGGCACATCTACTTCACATTAAAGCAGAGACACAGAGCAATCTTCATTTTCCTCTGGAAAAGCCCAATTGGCTCACCTACAGCAGCTTCTATCCATTATTTATTAAACCATGCTCTTGCATTTTGTCAGAGACTCTGACCGTACTCAGTGCTATTGAAAGGAATAGCATGGCTGGAGGGGTGGGGTTGAAGACACAGTAATGTATGACTCTCAGAAGGTAGTGTCCCCTTCTGCAGTGCCAGCACCACCCCTCCCAACCCAGCCCAGGGGCCTGGTGCATCAGAGGAGGTCCTGATGCTCTCCCGGCCAGAAAGAATCACAGGCACGTTCTGGGTTACCCCTGGCTGGGGTTCTGAGAGGCATCTGGCCAGTGCAATGGACTTTTCTTGTGTCCTATTGTCTGTGGACATCACAGCAGCTCTTGGAAATAGGATGAACATGGCAGATGAAAAACAAGAGTATGGAGAGAGAAGGAACTCTAAAAAGAAAAACTAAAGCCAACGCTAGCAGAAGGAAAGGAATAAAAAGATTAGAGAAGAGATATAAAGAATAGAAAAACAATAGAGAAAACCAGTGAAACCAAGAGTTGGTTGTTTGAAAAGATTAAAAGAATTGACAAACTTTTAACTAAACAAAAAAAAAAAAGAGAGAGAGACAGAGAGAAGCCAAACAACTAAAACCAGAAATGAAAGGGAATATTACAACCCATTTTACAGAAATAAAAAGGATTATAAGAGAACACTGTGAACAACTTTATGCCAACAGATTGGCTAACCTAGATGAAACAGACAAGTTTCCAGAAGTGCACGACCTACCAAGACTGACTCATGATGAAAGAGAAAATCTGAACAGACTATAACTAGTAAGGAGTTTGAAGCAGTAATCAAAATCTCTCCCAGCCTCCCCGCCCTAAACAAACAAACAAACAAAAAAGCCCAGGACCAGGACCAAATGGCTTCACTGGTGAATTATACCAAGTCTTTAAAGAAGAATTAACACGAGTCCTCCTGTAACTCTTGCAAAAACTGAAGAGGAAGGAGCACTTCCAAACTCATTCTTTGGGGCCAGCATTACCCTGATACTGAAGCCAGACAAGGACACTACAAGAAAACAAAACTATAGACTAATATCCGTGATGAAGATTGACACAAAAATCCTAAACAAAATACTAGCAAACAGTTCAACAATACATTAAAAGTATTATATATTTTGACTAAGTGGCATTTATTCCTAGACGCAAGGATAGATCAACATACGAAAACCAGTCAGGTACTCCATTAACAGAATGATGGGGAAAGATCACACAATCATCTCAATTGTTACGGAAAAAGCAGTTGACAAGATTCAACAGTATTTCATGGTAACAACACTCAACAAACTAGGAGTAGAAGGAAATTACCTTAACATAATAAAGATCACAAATGAAAAACTAATATGATAGTAAATGGTGACAGACTGAAAGCTTTTCTTCTAAGATTAGGAACAAAACAACGATGCCTGTTTTCACCATTTCTGTTCAACACAGTACTAGTAGTCCTAGCTGGAGCAATCAGGCAAGAAAAGGAAATGGAAGGCATCCAAATCAGAAAATAAGTAGTAAGAAATTAACTGTGTCTGTAGTCTTGTATGTAGAAAACCTAAAACTTCCACCAAAAGCTGTTAGAACCGATAAATGACTTCATCAAAGTTGCAGGATACAAAATCAACACACAAAAATCTGTTGCATTTTTATACACTAACAATAGATAATCCAAAAAGGAAATTAACAGTTCCATTTACGATAGTATCAAAAAGAATAAAATACTTAGGAATAAACTTAACCAAGAAGGCAAAAGACTTTACACTGAAAACTACAAAACACTGCTGAAAGAAATTAAAAACACAAATAAATGGAAAGATATCTCATGTTCATGGATTGGAAGACAATATTATTAAGATGGCAATACTACCTGTGTTAGTCCATTTGTGTTGCTATAACAGAAATACTTGAGAGTGGGTAGTTTATAAAGAACAGAGGTTTATTTGGCTTATGATTCTGGGACAGCTGCCTCTGTCATGGGCCTCAGGCTGTTTCTACTCATGCCAGAAATGTGGCAGGCAGCCGGGGGGTACAAGCAGATCACATGGCGAGAGGAAGCAAGAGGGGGGCAGGTACTGGGGTCTTCTCAACAACCAGCTCATGGGACTAACCGAGTGAGATCTCTCTCACTACCTCTCTTCCCCCAGGGAGAGCATTAATCCATTCATGAGAGTTCCGCCCCCATGACTCAAACAGCTTCCAGCACTGCCAATTGGGGATCAGATTTCCACATGTTTTGGCAGGAACAACACGTCCAAACTCTATCACTACCTAAAGTGATCTACAGACTTAATGCAATCCTTATCAAAATTGCCAATGGAATTTTTTGCAGAAATAGGAAAATTTATCCTAAAATTCATATGGAATCTCAAGGGACCCCAAATAGACAAAGCAACCTTGAAAAAGGACAACAAAGTTGGAGGTCTCACACTTTCTGATTTCAAACCCTACTGCAAAGTTACAGTAATCAAAATAGTGTGTGGCACTGGCATAAAGGCAGGCATATAGACCAGTGGGATAGAATAGAGAGCACAGAAATAAATCCTTTCATGTATGTTCAGAGGATTTTCATCAAGGGTGCCAAGACAACCATTCAGTGAGGAAAGGACAGTCTTTTCAACAAATGCAACAGATGGCATTGAGAAAACTGGGTGTCCACATGCAAGTGAATGAAGTTGGACCCTTACACCATACACAAAATTAAATGAAAAGTGGGTCAAAGACCTAAAGCTAAGGACTAAAGGTATAAAACTCTTCAAAAAAGTATTTGGGAAAATCTGTAGGACACTGGATTTGATAGTGATTTCTCAGATATGACACCAAAATCATAGGAGACCATAGTAGAAATCAATTGGACTACATCAAAATAAAAAACTTATGTGCACTAAAGGACACAATCAACAAAATGAAAAGGCAGTGGAATGGGAGAAAAATATGTGCAAATCATATATCTGATAAGGGGTTATTATCCAGGATATATACAAAACTCCTGAAACTCAACAACAAAAAAACCCAATTAAAACACAGGCAAAGGTTTGAAAAGAGATTTTTCCAAAGATATACAAATGGCCAATAAGCACATGAAAAGATGTTCAAAATCACTGATCATTCGGGAAATGCAAATCAAAACCACATTGAGATACCACCTCACATCTGTTAGAATGGCCACTATCCTAAAACAACAACAGCAGCAGAACAGAAAATAGCAAGTGCTGGGGAGGATGCAGAAAAATTGAAACCTTGTGCATTGCTGGTGGGAACGTGAAAAGGTGCAGCTGGTATAGAAAACAGTATGGCTGTTCCTCCAAAAATTAAACATACATTACCACATGACCAGCAGTTCCACTTCTGGGTATATACACCCACCAGAATGGAAAGCAGGGTCTCATGGAGCTACTTGCACACCCATGGTCACAGCAGCATTCACCACAGCCATGAGTTGGAAGCAACCCAAGCATAGGGAGGTGTAGGGTCCTTTGCAGTCTGTCCCTGCCTGAGTCCTAGGCTATTCTTGACAGGGTCATCTCTCTGGGTGCTGGTCAGTGTGAGTGGTAGAGCCATGGAGGCTTCTGGAATCCAGTGGATCTGGGTTCAGTTCCTGCCGTGGCCCGTCACGCCACGTGCCCTGAGCCCTCTTCTAAGCCGCCTGACTCTGTTTCCTCTGTTGAATGAGGATAATAGCACCTGCCTTATAGAGCTGTGAAGATTAAATAAACTGAGATGGTAAGAAAGTACCTCGTGCAGGGCCCAGTGCACCCGGTGACACTCAGTCCTGCCGTGTGCGGGACCCTCAGAGCACCCGCAGAACAGCCGCCCTGTGAACCTGGTCCTCGCTGGGAACGAGCCCCCTCAGGAATGCGTCCCCAAAGGCTCTCCTGCCTTGCCACCTCTCACCTAGGCCTGCTTGTCCACTCTTGGATGGAACAGTTTTCTTCCTTTGCAGTGTCCCAGAGTGATGGGAACAATGACCGTCTGTGCTGGGGACCCGCTCTGTACTGGCGTCTTGCAGCTTAGTCTGAAGCCCATGCTCTTTCCAACAGGCCTGCTCTCCCCTCTTTCCATTTGGCGAGTTCTCAACCCTGGTGGCACCCTCCCCCTCCTGAACACAGTGTCACCTCCTGTTTAAGGAGAGGCTTCTGAGGGAGGGCCCCCGCACCCTGCTGCCGGCTACTGTCCCCCACAAAGCGCCCTGGTGACAAGTCTCTCCCCTCGACGGCTAGCTTCATGGCGGCGGGGGCAGCATCTCACTCGCCATGCACGTGGCGCTAGTGCAGGGTGCCCCGGCCTGGCCCACGCTGCCCCTGGCCGGCCTGGGCTTTCCTCCTGCGGCTGCCGCTGCTGCCGCTGCCTCCCCTTATCCCTGTTGTCTCAGCAGCAGGAAAAGCGAGTCCCCTCTCTGTCCTCCCCCACCTGGCCCCTTCAGCCATCGCCAGCCCTCTGTCTGGTGCCCACAGTTGCTACCTTACTGGCTGCTGCTTGATGACATGAAGCACCCTTGGGTCAGCCATACATGAATGAAACCTTCCCTCCACCTCCTGAGCAAGCGGCGCCCGTCCCGGCTTCCTCCCTCGTTCCCACGGAGCCTCTCGAGGAGCAGGGGCTGTGAGCCTGTGGCGGGGCAGGGAGGCAGCGGAGGGGGCAGACCGGCAGGAGCAGGCTCCTCTGTCCCCACTCCTCTGTAAATGCCACTCAGATGACCCAGAAGGACGCAGGAGGAGAGCGGGCAACAAAAGTCTGGAAGATGGAAACAAAAGTGAGCAGTACGTGACTCAGCAGCCTGGAGACACCAGAGACCTAAGCTCCTGCACAGCGAGAGGCCAACGAGGGGCACAGGCCTGGGAAGGACAGGGCAGGGCTGGACACAGGAGAGGCCAAAGGTCTGTACAGGGAGCGGGAACCCCATGACCTCTTGACCCCAGTGGACGACCGGTGGGGCCTTTCTAGAGAGTTTGGTGAGAACGCCTTGGTACTGGCAATGCCAGGCCCAGCTGGGGATGGCGGTGAGGTGACAACTGAGAACGTACACTGAGGGAAAGTCTCTGTTTCTACAGATTGTCATCTAGGCCCCCACAGTCCTGTCCCCAGATCCCCACACGTGGCCCGCCGGTGTCGGGCTCCCTCGCTCCATGCAGAGCCCCGTCTCACTTCTAAAGAGCGTCAGTTTTCAATACAAAATGCCAGCCAAGGGTTCCCAGCATTCGAAGAAAATCTCAAAGAAACACAGATACCAAAACAAAGACAAAAGAGGAATTTAGGGGCATAGAGGCAATGAACGGACAGAAGGAACCCTTAAAAAAAAGATAGTATCGTGTCTGTAAAAGAAAAAGATGCTGAAAAAGAAAAAGAAAAGAGATCTTGGAGATAAATATGGTGAAAAAAAATTTTAAATTAATAGAAGAATTGAAAGACAAAGTAGAACATAAAGGAAAAAACCTGGAAAAAGGAGAAAAGATGAGAACATTGGGGGATTAGTCCAGGAAATCACCACCTTAACATTAGGAGATCCAGAAAGAGAATGAGGAGGCAGAGGGAGAAAATGCCCCCGCGAGCCAGAAATGAGCTTCAGACGAGATTCCCAGCACCACGGACGCGCGAGGCCGCACAAGTCTGCGGCGCCGCCAAGTCTCACAACCGGGAGGAAGGAGGCCTCGGGAGCCTCGGGACAGCTCCAGCCACACAAAGGGGCCTGGATGACAGCGGCGCGCACTGCCCAGCAAGAACTTGGGAAACTGGAAGACGATGAAGGAACACCTTTAAAGTTCCGAAGAAAATGATTTCTAGAATCTTCTACACAGCCACATCATTGATCAAGGGCGAGAAAGAATAAGCTTTAGCACAACAAGACAGCCAAGAAAGGACAAGGGAGAGGCTCGGAGGTCCCCGGGTGGCAGGGCCGTCCCCAGGCTGGAACAGACGGGCCCCAGGGACTAACAGAACTCGCACTGGTCAGCGCTGACGGATTTTGACAGTGCTTTCAGAAAACAGGAGGCGACATTACTGTCATAGAAACCTGAGCAAAAGGCAAAAAGAAAAAAAAAAAAAAAACCTGAAGCCATTTTTAATTCTAAGAAAAACAAGTCCAAGCAAGGAAATGTAGTCACAGTACACGATGTGTCTCAGCTGACAGCAGTGTCTACCTAGTTCCGATGCTGAAATGGACGTGGATGTGACCAAAACGCGGGCCGAGTCTGTTGGGAGGATGAGGGGCGTGGAGAGAGAGCCTGGCGCTGGCTTCCGCAGTGACAGCAGCGGCCTGCACTGACCACAGGGGACCGCCCCATGGGGACTCCCTCCTATAGCCATGGCTGGGGACAGGATGCTGCTGTTCATTGTACAGTTGAGGACGCTGAGGCACAGAGAGGTCAAGCGATCTGCCTAAGTCACACAGTTAATAAGTGGCAGAGCCACGATCCCTTCCCAGGCAACGTGGTTCTAAAGTCTGTGCGGCTTTTGGGGTAGGAGACGACGTAAGACCGCGAGGAGTAGCAGTCTAAGTGACAAACGCGGAGAGAAGTACCAAATGCAGCAGTTTAAAGGCTTAAAAGTGTTGCTCTGGGGAGTGGGAAGGGGTAGGGAATTCCGTTTTTCTTGTGAAGCTATTTGACTATTTACATTATGGACACATTACTTTTAAAAACTGATTTCAAGAGGGGGTTGCCAGGCCGCCCCGTGCTGGGGAGAGTGGCCGTGCGTGTCTTGCCGCCTTGAATGAGACACGGCCGGGATTAGAGACCACGTGCTGTAAAGACAGCCACACGGGCTGATGCCACGGGACTGAGTGGCTGCTCCAGATCGGCTGCTGGCAGGTGGGGGGCGGGCGCGCAGGGACAGTGGCTGCAGAACTCCAGGCAGGGCCAGGGGCGGCCGGCTGGCTGGGGGCTGGTGGGAGGGGCATGGGGCAGCGGCTCTGCAGTGGGAGGTTGACAAGGACCCACTGGGTGCCGCATGGGAACAGGCTGGAACCATGAAGCAGGAGCTGGGGGGCAATGGGGCATGGGTGCTGGGCATGGGTGAGAGATGAGCAGGGAGGAGCTGACAGGCCGTGCCAGGGGGCAGGATGCAGGTGTGGGAGAGGCGGCCGCAACTCCTTCCAAAGGTCTGGTGTCCAGGGCAGCCACACAGCCGGGTCCCCTGGGTGTGCACCTTTCCGGTCGCTCCTGGCCACTGCTTGTGGACAGCCCCTCACTGCCCACTGTCCCTCTCTGGGCAGGTCCAATGCTCTCTCCTGGCAGCTCTGTCTTTTCTCTCTAGCCTCTCAGCGTCCACCAGCTCTGTTCTCACGCCGATCGCATTTGTCGTTTTCACCCCATACCCTCCCTCCTCTGTCGCCCAGCAGCCCAGTCCCGTCCACTGCAGCCCTTCCTGTCCGCACCACCGATTCCAGGACGATTCTTCTTAATTCACATCTGGACTTTCATATCACAGGCACCCCCTCTACCCCCAGCCTAACCTCTGCACTCAGATCACGTCCTCGCCCTAGTCAGGGTGTCCCAGGGCTGTCAAATGGCCAGGCCAGCCTTGTCCTTTTCCATGGCCATGCCTTTCTAGTGTAGTGTCCCTTAAACCTATGGAACAGTGAACACCGCACAGACTGGTGACCCCACTGAGAGTGAAGACGCGGAGGCATGCAAGGCCTGTCACCCCCAGGTGGCCCTGAAGAGGCCAGGCCGAGATCCCCGGAGCGACCCTGTTGGCCAAGAAGAAAATGGAAGGCCTGTGAGTGCAGTGTGACTTCTCTAAGGGCCTCTTGTCCACATGACTGGTGGCATACACCAGTGTCCAGGGGATGTCACTCCCCTGATGCTTCTGGCTGGCTGTGGGCTGCCACAAGGACACAGGCGGCTTTTGTTTCCCTACGCTGCTGTCCCATGTCCAAGAGGGCTGCCACGGCTGTCGTTACAAAGTGTCAGGCTACAAAGAGGCTCTTCCCTGTCCCATGCTCATTTCGATTTCTGTTTGAGTCACTTTTACAGTCATTTGTCCTTACATAACGTTATGGCCCAGACGCAGGCAAGCCATATTTACCCCTCCCATCGGACCTGAGGTTGAGGTGGCGAGTCACATGAGTCAGAGTGTGAAGCATCATTACCCTCTATGACCTTGATAAAGGAAACACCGAGGTGTGTTGTTCAGGTTTTGCTGGGTCACACTGCCAGGACCAGAAAGTCCATTCATTACTACAGCCTGGATTATCTCTTCTAGCCGGACTACAGGTGACATAAAACACGCACACACACACACACACACACGTGTGTGTGTATATATGTACCTATTTGTTAATTCTAATTCTTCTATAACAAATACTTATCATGAACTTCTTAAAGTCCTGTTAAAAAGATTGAAAACTGCTCAAGAAAATGGTGATTCTTCAGGGCTTGATCCCAGGACAGGCTGTCCCCACCTGACAACTGTGTTCTGAAAATAAGTGCCTTTTCCTGGATAAAGAGCTATAAAGGGTGGCTGGTGTTTCCTGGAACCTCAGTGCCACCACACGACTGTAAGGAGTAGTGGGTTCTGGGCTGTGCTGGGGACAGGAGCAGGAACAGCTGACCGCCCAGGCACAGTGCGTCTGGGAGGTCACTGCTGGAGCCTAGCCAAGGCATCCTCTGGCCTTGAGCTGCTACCACTGGAGTGGGGGACTGGGGCTGGGGACCGGGCCTGGGTTTCGGGCCTGGTGACCTGCAGAGGGAGGCTGCCAGTGTGAGGTGAGGTCTGTGTTCCTGAGAGAAGGACGCATGGTGCTAGGAGAGGCTTAAGCAAGGCCATTGTTACTCTGTGGCTAGGGGAGAAGGAAGCTCCTTTGCAGAGTTGGAAGGCTGCTGTGGCTCCCATGCTGGGGTGCTAAGGGGCTGTCCTGCAGCATGGGTGTGGGTCCAAGCATGGGTCTCTTAGAGACCCGGCTCGGCCATCTGAAGCGGGCCATGCTGCTGAATGGTCTTTCCCACGGCCCCAGGGGAGACTGGCATGCCCCGTCTCCTGGGTGTCCTGTGGCTTTGAGCATCACCATGGGGGCTGATGGGCCCCAAAGTGAGAAGCAGGGCCACCACTCACTTCCCTCTAATGCATTAAAGATTTTTAAAGTGGTCATATTTGCCCCTTTTTCTAGACCAGAGATGGCAAACCAGCCCACAGGTCAGTCAGGCCAGGTGTCTGTTTTGGACCAGCCACAGCTTAGAAGGGTTTTTGCATATTTAAATGTCTGGGGGGAAGAAACTATTTAATGACGTGAATATTGTGTGAAATTCTTATTTCTGTGTCCATAAATGCAGTTTTACTGGAACACAGCCACGCTCACTCGTTTACATATCGTCTGTGGCCAGCAGAGCGGAGCCCTGGTGACAGCACACGCGGCCCCCCAAGTCCACGCTATTTCCTGCCGGGGTGCTACAGCGAGGATCGCTCCCCCAGCCAGCATGGCCCAGGTCTTCGTCTACGGCACCCTGAAGAGAGGCCAGCCCAACCACAGCGTCCTGCTGGACGGCGAGCACGGCCAGGCGGCCTTCCTGGGCCTCGCGCGCACGCTGGAGCGCTACCCGCTGGTCATCGCCGGTGAATACAACGTCCCGCGGCTGCTGAACCTGCCAGGCACGGGGCACTACGTGCAGGGCGAGCTGTACACCGTGGACGAGCGGATGCTACGCTTCCTGGATGCCTTCGAGGGCTGCCCCGACGAGTACCAGCGCACGCTGCTGAGCGTGCAGGTGCTGCAGGGCGACGGCGGCCCCCAGGAGGCCGTGGTGCAGTGCTTCGTGTACAGCACGGCCACCTACCCGCCCGAGTGGGCCCAGCTCCCGTGCCTCGACTGCTACGACTCCCAGGGCCCGCACGGGCTGCGCTACCACCCCGGGGAGAGCCGCCGATGAAGCCAGCGCAGCCCGTGGCCAAGGCCCCTCGGCTGTGTGCACTCGGCGGGCGCCAACGCAGGACAGTGGCCTCCCAGCAAGTCCTCATGAGCCTCAACATGTGGAAAAAGAGCCAATCGCTCTCTCTGTGGCAGCTGGTTTCACAAATAATTTTCCTATGCTGATAATGAGATTGTCCCGTCAAGCCGTTCTGTCCCATGCTACTCTATTGCTTGCTGTTTCGAGAGCATCATGGGCTTGAATGTATTGGATGAGAAAAATTTAGGATTTTAATTCTCCTAATGGCATTTAGAGAACTCATGTTATCATGCTTTTTCTTTCTTATTCTTTTCCTTTCGTTTTGCTTTAATCTGAAGATAACATTTAAAATGAATATAAAGACTTCGTGTTGTAGCCAGATTTCAGCAGCCCTACTGTGTTGATTCTGGCCTGTAGCCCCTAGAAAAATTTTTTTTAACTAAAAGCGGAATTTAGATGGCTCAATATAATAAAAATTCTCAAGGAAAACATGCTGTATTTTGGAGTATATATAGCACCATTTTTCATAATTTTCAGAACAAGCTTACACAGAAACTATTAAAGATAATTATTTAAAATTAAACTAGATGTTTTGGGAAATAAAATATAAAAGTGCTAGTGCTATGTTTGACCCTTTTTTTGGCATAGTTATTTGGTAGAAGGTTCTTTTCATTCTAATCTAGCAAAATAATGAACACCCACTTGCTGGTAGACACAGCTGAGCACCCAGACTTCAAATGGAAGTTTCTCCAAGCCCAGATCTCAGCAGCCAGGCCGTCACTGCCTCCTGAAGGGAGCAGGATTTGGGGGTGGGCCTTTCAGAGAAGAACCAACACATTAGTAATTTGTTCTTCAGGCCTGACAGAAAGCTTAGCTTCCAAATACAAACAGCACTTAAAATAATTTTAGCAAGGCACGAAGTACCAATTACTACCCACCTCCATCTGATAATTTGTCAGTGTAGATTCAAACCGGCGCACGACTCTGCTTCTGCTTACCAGCAAAGTATGAAATGTATTCCAAGAATCTCAGAACCAAATGAACACGCAGCTGCTGGTCCTTAGTAACCTTGTTCTCCGTTGGGAGATCTCACTCTTCAACTTAATGGTAGACTGTGATCACTAACTACATCTGGCACAAAAACATGATCATTATTTTTAGCCTCTTTTCTTAATTGAAAACTCGCTTCACAAAAACACAAAAAGGCAAGGATGGATATCAGCTGACGGGCGGTGGCAGCCCCATCTACCACGGGTAAGGGCAAGGCAGCCCGGGCACCCCGTGGGCACCTGTGCATGCCCCGGCCTGTGGCAATGGGGAAGGGGCTTGGGCAACGTGCTTTTCCTCGGAAGAGGGCTGGCAGCGGCTGGCAGACAGCAGGCCTGACGGCCTCCTGAGGGGTCAACCGTCCAGCGCCACATACACCCAGAGCCACAGCGGGAAGGGGTTCCAGAATCGTCAGCTGTACTATCTGGTCTTCAGCAAGTTATGAATAATCAGCAACAGGAGTGAGGTCGTCAGTTACAGAAGAAGTAACGTAATCACATTATAAAATGGCAGATGCTAATTCAATAGAATTGAAGGCAGAGAACTGGAATTTATATAAATATTTTAAAGGATCACAATGAAATGCTAGTATTTATAGTCTACTGGCACAGCCTGTAGCCTATGTGTACATTGTCTTCATTCAAAAAAAGGGCAAACGAATATTTAGACAAATGCTGGATTTTATTGATTTAATTTTGACACTAGGAATTCTCACAGCAGAAGTACAAATCATATGTACAAGTATTTATATCAATAAAAGTTTCCATTGGTGATTTTTTGGCAGAATCTTGGTTTTGATTCTTATGTGGAATATATATGATGATGTAAAACCTGCTGCACAGGAGTGTTCCTATAACACGCTTGGATAAGTTGAATGTGAAAGAATAATACAAATGGCTAATTAAATTGGGTGATGACTGAAAGGCTATAAATACTTCATTCCAGTTCCACGAGCAGATCGCCTTCTCCAACTGTGTCTCCGGCTTTACAATGCATGGATTTCACCTTGAATTAAAAAAAAAAAATGGGGCGGGGGTAAGAGTAAGAATTATTAACTAGAACCAGGAGGGAGCAATCTGCTAATCCATTTCTGGAAATGAACACAGTGTTGCAGGACTGGGAGCACAGGTCTGAGCTCCTCCGTGCAGGCCCATTCAAGGGGATCCTGACAGACAGGGATATCCCTGTAGAAGGCTGTGACTCACCCCCTTCCCCTCTCCTGTCTCTGTCCTCATCAGGCCTGACTCCTGCCGGCATGGGACGTGCTCTGGGCAATTTTCCTATGGTTTGCTGCCTGGCCCCATGTGCTGGGCACACTCGGATCCTGACAGCACCTCATAAGCCTGAAGTGTTCATGCCAGATGAGCTCTGGGCACTCAGCCCTCTCACTCTCCCATGGTTTTAGGCTGTAGAAATATCCTCTGACAGTAGTATGTAGGTAAGTATTTAAAAAAAAATTCTATGACAAAGCAGGCACTAACTAAAGAAGGACTCACTAGCCTGACCATCACCTGCCTTCTGCAGCATAATGAAATCCTCAAAAGCCATGTGGCTGTACAGGTGCCCTCTGTGGCACGGCACGGGAACGTGCAACTGTGCCTTCTCATTCTACCGATTTCTCCCAATTTTAATCAAGATTTGCTTTCCTACATTTGTATTCAGATTTTAAATTAGCAGGGGGTGGCAGGAGTTGAGAAGAGACAGTCATCTGACTTCTTGGAGGTTCTTGCTTGGGCATGAAAATGCACAGTGGGTCAGAACTCACTGGCATGTGGGCAGCTGGCAAACGAGGTGCTGGTGACATGTGGGTCAGTGCACTGGCCTGTGTCCCTGCAGTGCCACAGTGAGCAGGCTAGAAGGGCCTTTTCCTCTTTATCGCAAGCCCAAGGTTTTTGAGAACGATGTGAACCTATGCAATGGACACTTCAAAGGCCTTGCCTGGCAGATGCTATTTGGACTGAAGTTGCTGCTTTTTTATGATCCTGATGCCTCCAATGTTTGTATATGATGTATTTTTAATGATGCCACAATTACTGGAGGACATGTTTCCATTGTGAACCTTTTGTCTGGCAGGAATAATCACCCTCCCAGGTAAGAACTGCCAGCCCCAGGCTCCTCCATGCTGGGGCTTCAAGACCACCCCTGCTGTGCCCTGTTGGCTGGAATCAAGAGCCTTGGGGTGAGGAGAGAAATGGAACGGACAGGAAGGACTCCAGTTAATAGGGGTTGGGCCAAAGTACAGATTCACCAAGTGCCCATCACAGCCCTGAGAAACAGCTCCAGGATGCTGATGGCGAGGGAGCAGCCAACCCTCTCCTGGGAGAGCCAGACTCGGGGGAAATAAAGCACATGGTGGGTATGGCTCCCCACTCCTTCAGGGAACTAGGACCATGCTCATTTCCACATTAGCACCTCAGTCCAGCAACACGGGGCCTTTGGCGTGTATCTGACACACATTCTCAGTCCCCCACAACCAGGCCAAGTACTCATCAGGGAAGGAAATTTTGTGAGGCTAGTGCAGTGTAAATGTTAAATAATCCCAGTGAACAAATATAACAATTTTTACATTAAAGAAACCAACATTTTCTTATTCATTTTTTTAAAAGTAATCAAATTTATGGGCCAGGCCGGTGGTGCACTGGAGAGTGCGCCGCTTGGGAGCGCGGCGGCGCTCCCACCGAGGGTTCGGATCCCATGTGGAGACTGGTTCCCGCTCACTGGCGGAGCGCGGTGCGGGCGCAACACCGAGGGTTGCGATAACCTGTTGCTGGTCCCCGGTACAGGCGCGACACTGAGGGTTGCGATCCCGTTACCGGTCAGTAAAAAAGACAAAAAGGGAAAAAAAAAAAAAAAAGTAATCAAATTTAGAAAGGATTCCTAAAAAAACTGCAAATCATGCCATTCTGCTCTCCCAAGCCCCATGGAGACAGCGCAGCAGTCTGCACCCTGCCCGGGCCCCCAGCATGCACCGGGGCCTCTGCCCTCCCAGAGGGGCCAGGCAGGGCATCCCCTGTACCCTTTCTCTGAGAATCAGTTTCATTGCCTTCTAGGGTGACAGACCTCATGACAGACAGAGACTGTGTCCCTCTGACACAGGCTTGGTTGTGAACTGACAGGTGTCTTTGTACCTGATGTCCCCAAGGCGTGGCCACATACAGGACACGGCCAACCTCTGCTGCCATCTCCACCTCCTGTCACTCTCCACCACACAGACACTTCCAAACTAAAACATTCTTCAGAAAAGGATCATTCTCCTACCAATGACATCTTTTTAGTTGTAGGAAGAATAATGAAATTATGGCTAAGGACTTTTCTATTCGAGGAAAAAATACATTTAAAAAGTTTTACTCTTAAAAAAGTTCATCTCTCTCCTTTTTATCTTCCTAAGTCATGAAGTCCCACATTGTACATGAGGTTTCAGCTCCTCTTGATCTATAGTTGAATTGTTCTTTTTGTGCAAAATTATCTTGAAGAGTTACATGAATTTTTGCAATCTGTAAAACTATTTCCTGCTGTGTCACCGAAGTCTCGGATAACTAACTGCCTCCAAGACAGATGTCAACATTAAAAATTAAAGACCCCTTAATTTGAAGACATTAATGTGATGAACAATTGTTCTTTGACTACCAGAACATAGCACGGACTCTTTTTTGGACGGCCCGCTCCATGAGGCAGGGACACTCAGTGCAGAGCGGGAAGAGCTCCCCAATCTCCGTGTCCTCCTCTGCGAAAAGGAGAGTTGGGAGAGCTCACCCCTGTGGCCCCTTTCAGAATCAACTGTCACGAGGCCAGCGTGGGCTGGCAGGAACTTGGGGACATACCTTGCCGGTTTTCCCAGCTGTCATACTGTTCTGCATTTTCATGGCTTCAATCACACAAATTTCCTGACCTTCTGCTACCTGGAAAATGGAAAAAAAATGGACAGAGATTTTAAAAGCTTTCTAATTATATTTGCAATAATGCTCAAGAGTGAAGCCATTAAGAATTTCTTTGTCAAATATGCTGAAATTTTTACCTAAACAGAAACAGAAGCAACCACTTCCAATGCTTCCTATTCCAAGTTCATCTTTAGGGGACAGCAGAGAAAGGCCATTCCCTCTATGATCAAGTCATCACTAGAAAAAAATCCCTGATATTGGAGGACTAGGGATGCTGGTTGTGCCCATCCTCTGCCTTGGGATCTCTGAGTCTGGCTTTGCTAACAAAGGTGCTGCAAAATTGGGAAGTTTTCCATTTATCTGAAATGTCCAGAATAGGCAAATGTCTACAGACAGAAAGATTGTGGTTGCTTGGGGCTGGGCGGGCATGACTGCTCATGGGTACAGGGTTTCTTCTTGGGCTGATAAAAATGTCCCAAAATAGACTGATCATGGCTCGACTCTGTGAATAGAGTATAACTACTGAATTATACACTTTAAAGGGGTAAATAGTATTAAATGGGAATTATATCTCAGTAAAGCTGTTACCAAAAAGATGGACCATTCCTGCCTACAGTGCTGGGGAGCTGGGAACAACTGCTTAGCATCAGGGTCATGAGGACCACCATCCCATTCCCTGCAAGACACACCAGGTACTGACAACAAGACAGCTCCCAGAAAGCGCCTTCCTATGCAGGGAATGGTCTCTAGAGCTACACCCCCTGTCTGCGAGCAGACCAGCAGCTCCCACAGGCACTCACTCCGGCTTCGTGTTCTGAAGGTCCTCTTACTATGGAGGAAATCCAGGCTGAGCCAGGTATAAACCTGCTGGGGTTAAACGTGAGGCTTCCATCCAGGAATCAGCTGTGACTAAAAGCTACTCTATTTATTCACGTTTCTCTGCCTTGATGGGTAAGTATCAAGGAGCTTGGCCAGATTTTTCTTTCCTTTGTGAAAAGGGGCCTCCCAGTCTTTGAATCTGGAGAGTCCCATTTCCTCAGGCAACGGCTCCATGGGGTGTGGGTGGACATCCCGGTGTGGGGCCCCGGACACCCACACCAATGCAGCCAAGCTTGTCCAGTGCCGCAGAAGTGCCTGAAGAATCTTCCTTCCTGAAATCCCCAGATGATCTCCAAGTCCCCCTTGCAGCCTCCCGGGCGGCGCAAGCTGTCTTGCTGGCAACCCGAGTGTCGGAGCCCTGTGTATTCTTTCCTCTGCTGTTCAGGTGGTGGGCTGTTTTTTCCTGGCACAGAAATACAGGAAAAGAGGGGATGCCAGACTTCGGTGCTGGCACAGAGGAGAGACACTGTGTGTGCTGCAGAGCGGGGCTTTGAAGCACTGAGCTCACTGCCCATCTCGATTTGCTGTCACCTGGCGTCTGCATTCCAGGGAGAGCAAAGAATCAACTCGCCAGGGCTGCCCTTCAAAATGCTACGGGGCGGGAGCGGGGCAGCGCAGGGACAGTGCAGACTCCCCAGCCAAGTGGCGGAACAGTGACTCCCTCTAGTCCTCATTTGAGAACCTTTTCTCTCTTCAAAGGAAGGCAGGAACCAAGAAAAACAGGAGAAGGACGAAGTCCACAGAAGTGGCAGCTGCCATCCTCATCCACATGGCAAACCTTAGTGGGCCCAGCCCATAGCCTTGTAGGCAGAAGCTGAGGGTCCAGGAGCGGGACTCGCCGAAACAGATCCTGACCCAGGTACTGGGCACTCAGGCAACAGGGCCTGGTGGCGTTCTGGAAAACGGATCTGAAGTCACCAGAACATAATGGAAATTCCACCCCCAAATTAGGAGTCAACTCTCTGCTTCGGGGCTCTGGTCACTGCTCCCTGCACAGATGGACAGTGCCCGCTATGGGTGACCGCGTGCTGGCCTCCCACTCCTGTCCACAGGCTTCTCTGGGGGGCCAGCCTCGCCCCTCCACCAGTCCTAGTGCCCCACCCTCGCCGCTCAACCTCTTCCATCCCACTGCCAGAATCTGCTGGCCAGGACAGCCCCTGCTCCCTCTTTATATTGATCTTCAAGAAAGTGAATTCACAGTTAAATGGCAAATCTGAAGAAATGAAGCCCGGAGGTTTCCAACGGTCACACACAGGGGCAGAGGCCAACGTGATGATGACACCCACAGGAAGCGCGCTGAAGGCCACTGGCCAGGCCACGGCTCTGCACCAGGCCCTACTAGCGCCTGGGGCAGCAGGACAGGGACAGGGAGGTGTGACTCTGCCGCTGCAGCCCCGACCATCCCTCCTGCTGGCTCTGTGTGCTGGGAACGTGGGCAACACGCAAAGAGGTGGCATACAGGTGACTGCAAGCGCTAGGTCCCCACTCATCAATCAGAAAAACAAAACCTCTGACTTAGCCAGGAAGACTGGGAGAAATGGAAAGCCCACAGTTACGAGTCCCTGCTTCTGACTGTGAGGCTGGCAATTTGATTGACAGGAAAACAGAGGTCAGCGGATCCAAGGTGATCCCATCCTCTGCCTGACCCGTGGCCCAGCACTGAGTCACAGATCAGATCCCGGCTGCTCGGGTGGCCTCGCCAGCCCACCTCCGCTCCCTCGTTCCTCTCGCTGTGTCTCCGGCTTGCCTCAAGGATCTCACTGCAAACGCAAACCTAAGTAATCCATTCCCTCCTCTGTTCACCCGGAGCGGTCTGCTTTGGAGACTGTTCACTTACTCATCCCTAAGACACAGCCCTTACACACTGCCTGCATACCCACAAAACTGTGAGACACGTCTTGTCTAATTGGACCATGTCACACACACACGCAGGCACACAAACACATGTATTCACACAGCGCTTCATCTAATTTCAACTTATTTTATCCCTCAAAAAACAAGTTGAAAAACCAAATATGGCACCAGCTGTGTGCCAGAGAGTGCAGTGGAAACACAGACACCTGCCCTGGTCTCTGGGAGGTGGCTGTCACCCAAGCTGGGATCCCAGGCCACACTCTCTCCTCCGGCGTTGGAGCCCCTCTGCCCTGCAGTGTCTGCTCCCGTGGGACATTTCGCCCACCCTGGAGCGTGCAAGGGAGCTGGGCAGTGGGCCCAGCAGAGGCACCACGGTCCGCATGTCCCCAAGGGCTCAGGAAGCCGGGGCATTAATTGGGTGCAGAGAGGCGCTCACAGTCCGCTTCCACCAGGCAGCTCACATGTGAGGGCCCTGCTCCTGCAGGACTGTGTGCGCACGCTTCTCTAACACTTTTGTGAATCATCTGATAAAGTCTTAATGATTATGACAGGATGTCTCCAGTGTTGGGCTTACAAAATGGTCACAAGCCTCGCAAGTCTCTTTGATAAACCTAGTGGGCCTGATGTATTTCTCCGCTCCCTGTCTAATTGGTGTAAAGTTGCTAGGCCTGAGTCCTGTATCCTTCATCCGGCTTATTGCGTCCTCTCCTTTGACACGGGGTCAGGGTTCACATTCGTATCTGATTATCAGAGCGGCACTCATTAAGCGGGAGCCGGCCTTGCCCCAAACGAGTAAGCTTGAGAGAAAACTCGGCCCATTTACTCAGCAGATTTTCGCATGTTTAGGGGGCCTGAATGTCACCCAGCATTGCCGTGTGCTGAAGAGTTTCAGACATCTCCAGCTGATGATTAATTGTGAGTGATGGGAAATAAAATCCAGTAAAGCCAGCTGCTTGCCATGGTCGGCAAAATGACTCTAATGGATATAGGCTGCCAATTTTCCAGTGTTACTGGCAAGTCTTCCAAGTGTAATTAAGGGAAGTTATAAATGATATGGAAATCTATCAAGTTCCATTTATTTTCAGAGGACTCCTTCCCCAGAGACTTTTATCTTCAAGCTTATAGGATTGCTTTGTTGTGCTAATGATTTAAACCACTTCTTATTTCTGATTAAAGCCCCCAATATCCTCCCACCAAGTTCTCTTCACTCTTTCTACAAACATTAAAAGACACAGAACCTTCTTCTGCACGTGCCCCTCTCAGAAAACACGCAAGGACTGCGACATTTTTGGCAACGTGTATCATTCCAACTGCACACTGCTATGGCCACAAAGAAAGCTCAGAGAAAGTGCAGGAAAAAACAGAGAAGAGAAGGTGGGGGAGGGAAAGACCACCAAACACAAAAAGGCGCCCCAGAAGTACAGACCTGAAAGCTGTGCTCAATACCAGCTATTCATCAGAAGGTGTAGCTCACTAATGTTATTTGACTTGGAATAAAAGCATGAAAATGATGGCAAAGGCCTAAAATTGGAGATGTAAAGGATGACTGCACAGTATTCCATTTCTCAATTTCATCCTTCAGAGCCACAAAATGGGGGTGATACAGTGACTGGATGAGATTTACAGTAACAGCTGTGCTCTTCCCACACAAGGGAGGCCCTTCTAATGGGCTGAGGTCTGTTTTGAACAGACGGGGAGTAACAAAACAAGGTTCCCTATTAAGAGTGTGCAGTCATATTTCTGATATAGAAAATGATTGTGGGAGTCAGGTTTCCTTTAAGAAGACAGACCCTACCCTCCTTTGTCGTCCAAACCCAGGACTGTTTTCAAGGTGTTAGCGTTTAAATATAGGAAAGAGGATATAAATGGTACAGAGCTTCCCCCCTTGTAAGCCCACTCTCTAGCAACTGTAAAGAGTGCAGAGGAAACTGTGCCAGTGGCATATGGCTTTCTACTGTGCTAAACATTCATACAAAAGACAGGTTCATCAGTCACTGGAGTATCTGGATAAAAAATTAGCTCCTGATGGATGGTATTTTGAGCTTACCTGCTGCTAGTACATTACCAGAGAAACACAGGTTTTGAAACCCACATGACATTAGAAACTGCAGACCATGAAAGACGACACGTGCAGGAGCACATAATGTATGCCAGATTATACAAAATAATAAATAAGCTATTTAAACCCTCTGCCTAAAATTGGGCCCGCTGCAAGGAACCCTGGGTCACTTCTACACAGGCCAATTAATGCACAGCATCTGCTGTATAGAAGCGGGGCATGAAGCACTTCCGAATGATTTCGGCAATTAAAAGAAAACTGTTTCCTGCCTGTTCAGACAGCAACTGTTTCAATGCAAGAGTGAGCACCAAATCACTGTGTGCAGCTGAAAAATTAAGTCCCCTTTTTGGGGAAACAGGGTGGGTGGGAGGAAGAATTTTTATGGAAAAAGGAGCCTTCTTTTGTTGTCCTACATTCTGTGTTTTTCTGCCAAATTAGACAGAAGGCTCGGAGGGCTTACCGGCCCGCTGTGGTCTCCCCTTCTGCTGCACTGGGCCACCCGAAAAACACGGATCAATATCAACCCTGCTGACTACTCCACAAAAGTGAAAATCCTTCAATTACATTTTTAAAGGCTGTTCTACTTAGAACACAGGTGCCTGAGTGCAGTGCATTTTAAGGCCCTTAGATCTGAAGAAAGGCGCAGTTAACAGCTACAAGGAAAAAGGCATCTCAGGTTTGGTTAAAAGGCACTACTGGAATCTGATTATAATAACTTCCTCTTTCTGAGTCAGTAAGATAGGCCGGTAAATATCCCCTGATATTTCCTGAAGAAGAAATGTGTATTCACGTCCCAACATCTCCATGTAAAGCGAGAGGGAGAAGAGACCACAGGAGACTGTGCAGTATTTAAACAAGGATGGAACCATCTTCGAATTACAAAGAAAGACAGGGCAGACAGCAGAAATGCCGCCAGACCCTTATCTTCAGTGCAAGGCCTCCTTTAACGGGTGTGTGCACAAGCAGACTCACTCTGAAGGGCACGTGGAAGAAGAGGCCACATGTTTAGCCACAGCAGCTGGCTCCAGGGGACTCAGGTATGCAAGTCTGTCTGCCTGGTGCTCCCTCGTCTCTCGATGGCACTCGCTGGAACTGTGCAGTGAGAGCTGAGAGGCTCAGAGAAAGAATACATAGTGGGGGCCAATATCAAACAAGTCCAGTTTTTCTTAAAATTCCTTAAAATGAAGAACAATATTACTCCCTACTGCCCTCTAAGTTAGCTCAAAACCAGAGCCAAAGACTATCGTTACAAAGAGAACTAATTAAAATAGATGTCATTCACAATATCTTTAAGAAATCAGTCTGGATTCTCTACCTTTGTGCAGTATGCTATTTTAAAAGACTCAGTGAAATTGTTATTTTTTAAAATTTATTTTTATTTTTAATTTTTTTTAGCAAAAGAGAAAAGATATTTTGAATTCTGATAAGGTGGAAATGTTTAAAATAAAGATAAGATATCCCACCTTCCCAAGTAGATCACTCTTTGAAAAATAAAATCAAATGCCAAGCTTATAGAAGACTGTCCTATAACATTTGACTTATAAATTGATCTATAAAAAATATTTTTATTTTATAATGATAATTCTCATTAAGTTAAATTGTAAAAATTCCCTGTTAACTCCAACAAAAACTAATCCTAAAATTTAAAAATAGATGTTACCTGGAAAAGATTAAAATGCCAAATTCAGGAGAATCATTACCTCTGATGAAGACAAGACAGGAATTAGATTGGGGACATGACAAATTCATGGTATATGTATTGTTTAATTGTTAAGTAAAATCTGAAACAAATATGATAAAGGTCAACAGAAAGCATATGAGTACTTGTTAGATTATTCTCTATAACTTCCTGTATATTTGTAGTATTTCACAATTTAAAGGTTTGAGGGCTGGCCAGTTAGCTCAGTTGGTAAGAGCACGGTGTTGGTAACACCCAGGTCAAGGGTTCGGATCCCCTTACCGGCCAGCCACCAAAAGAAAAAAAAAAAAAGTTTGAAGAATGTTAATGAGTGCATGAATCTGTGGATACATGCTGTGGAATACAATCTGAGGTTTTGATGAACAACTGGCATTATGTCAAATGAACTTCTGGAGTAACCACCGCTATAAAATATGTAAATTTAATTATTGAAATTATTTTATGACTGCAAATCACGGTATCCAGAAACTAGAAAATCTATCAAACAGCCAGGCTAGCTCCTCTAACAGGGAAAGATGCAGTTTCATGGGCTGGCCAGTTGTTTAGTGGTTAGAGCACAGACTTCATGAACACCATGGTCATGGGTTTGGATCCTGGATCCCGTACCCGCCAGCCACCAGGGAAAAAAAAAAAAGATGCAGTTCCTGACACTGGGCTGCATGAGGCACCAAAGGGCAATGCCCCCTGCCCCCCCACACACACACACATGGGGGGCCCAATCCAACACTTCTCATCTGGAAAACCTAAGAGCTAAGGAGTTTTCAAATCCTGTTTCTTCAAGAAATGAAAAAAAAAATCTCTCACCAAGTTTATTTGCCATTTCCCCAAGATGAGTTCTAAACTCAATTCCCCAAGGTTTGGTTACAAAGGGCAGGTGTGAATGTCATGATCTGCAGTGGGTGCCCCGGTCTTGTGGTCCCTGGCCACCCAACTGCTGGAAGCCCGCCCCTGAAGAGCATGTTCAAGCAAGGAGGGAGAAAATCAGGTGACTTCTGGGTGGTGCTGCTGTTAATGATTATGAACGGAATGTTTTCATGGGTGCACTGAAGAGTACACCATTTTTTCTGCCTAAGGCATCATTCAGGAGAGCAACAATTCCAAATACCCATTGCCCTTCTGCAAAAGGTCAGTTCCGTTACAAAGTGGATCTTCCTCATCTTGGCCCCACAAAAGTACCCAAAGTCTGTCTCACTAATATTGAACAGGCTAAGTGGCAAGAAAAAGCAGCAACAGGTACTTAATATCAATCTACTATTTTACCTGGTTTTACAAACCAGTAAGTCACAAACTAATAATTAGGAAAGAAAGAGTACACAGCCTGCTTCTGGTTTGTGTCTTCCTTGATTTTTTGATGTATTAAAGAAGAAGAATATTTTTTATGTGAATCTGAGGTGGCTACAGAATCCAAACATAACTTGAAAGAATCTTAACTAAATGCAATGTTAAAGCGTCTCCTTGGGCTGGCTCTTTTTTATTACTTTTTTTGTTTTGTTTCTGATATCAAAAGCCTAACAAAAGCAAATGTGCTCATAATGACTTTATTTTATCCTTCAAAGTCAAAATGAAAACCATACAATTAATTCAGAAGCTGTAAGTCTAACATTAACATGCGGAAAAAATGTATTCCACCATTACTCTGAAAGCATAGTACTCTTAATATTTTTGTTCAAGAATATCATAAAGATGGAAGTTTAAAAAATTAAAACAAGTCATAAAAAACGCTAACTTGGATAAAAGAAGTGTTCCCAGTTTATGAGAGTACTATATGCACGGAAAAATAATTTCCAAACAATTGAAAATCAGTCATTGCAAAAACAATTTCAGAAAGCATATAAAAAAGGTCATATGAAAAGGCATACAAAGATCATTCTATCAATTGTTTTCTGAATTAAATTTTGATTCTTGACTTTAATAATCCACTCCTACTTTGTTTCTTATTGGTTTGTTTGCTTATATGCATTTTACTGTTAATTAACAAACATCCATGCCCTCTCTACATGTTCAAAATGACTATTATACGATCATTTAAAAAATGATTTTACTGCCACATTTAATGTTAAATAGTATATTACAGACATTTAAAAAGTACTAGGGGCTGGCCAGTTAGCTCAGTTGGTTACAGCATGGTGCTGATAACCCGAGGTCCAGGGTTCAATTCCTGTACCGGCCAGCTGCAAAAAAAATGAAAAATAAAAAGTATTAGGAACTTTTGCTGTGTGAACCATCAAAAAGCACTTAGAGTAAAATACAACTCCTGTGTTCAAGGAAAGGAAAATATTTCAAATCAATCCTTCTCAGACATTTATACCAAGCCCCCAAACTTATTACTTCCTAAACGGCCACCCCAAATCTTCTTCCTGAGGTTTGTAAACTCTGTTCAAGGCCCGTGTGGTTGTTTTCAGGTCCTTGTTTCCTTGAAAATACACAGAGATGATTGATTCCATTATCTTTCTACTGATAAAAGTGGAACCTCACTCAGCTATTGTTATTGCTGAGAAAAACACAACAAGCCCTGCAGCATTAAAACAAGTTAAAACCGCAAACTTACAAGTTACAAGTAGTATTTTCTTATAATGGGCCTCAAGTAAGTGCTGGCCTTTGGTCAAGGAAAGTTTCTTGTGCTTTAATTACACAAGGCAGAATTTAACTATAGAAGCTGTGATAAAAGCCGACAAACTCACCCTGCATTTGGTTTCGGTACTGGCAGTTTGGGACGTTTTTCACAGATAGTAATTCAAGAGAAAACACTGTTTTATCAAAACACAATGGTACAGAATATGAAAGGAAAATATGCAAGGACCAAAAGAGAGGAATAAAAGCAAGCATCTGCTCCAACTGCCCAGCCCAGGCACACGCGTGCAAACAGCGTTCACAAGGAAGACGAAGGTCCCGGGACTCTGAGCAATTCACTAGGCGTCTCCCCATGTACTCTGACTTTAAAGGAACACATAAAATACAGGCCCCAGTGATCCACTGTAACATATTTATAACAGTTAGTTCTCAAATTAAACCATTCTGAGTACCCACATTTAATTAGTAGTGGGTGTTTTCAATATTTGAGCTACTCTGATGGACCAAGGACTAATACCACATTGTTTCCCTTTACTAAACGCTTTGCTTTCCCACATTAAATTATTAACCAGGAAATGGAAAGTATGAAGGCTAAATCTATTTGGTATGTGGGAAAGCTGGACTAGGAGGCAGCAGTTGTGCAGAAGCAAGAAGGCTGCCTTGACCTGGCCGTGGGGGTGCCCATTTACCAGCCTCTCGGCAGCACAGTGAGGGGAGTGGGGCAAAAGTGGCCAGGACTGTGGTCCCAACCCTCCCGTCCCACCACTCCCGAGGCAGCAGCTGCCCCCCTCCCCTGCCCTGCACCCATCTGCTTAGGGTTGGACTCAGGTGTTAAAAAAGTAAGGATTTAAGGTAAACCCTTAAAATACACACACACACACACACACACACAGTGGTGATTTTATAATTAAAGCTACACAGGACTGACAAGCTCAGGCTGGCAGTACACAGTCTATACGGCTTCTAGGAAAATTAAATAATGAAAAAAATTCCTCACATTATTCCTCAATCTAAACATCAAGAAGTCACTAGAAGATTCCACTGGCTGCTCTGATAATGTAGTGGGTAAGCATGTGTTTCTTAATGTCCAGACCAAGGAGCTATCCTCTGTGATCCAAACCCTGTGGAACGAAGATACGTAAGGCCAACCCCTCCCCTGTACTCAACACACACACATATAATTTTTATGTATCGCCCCTCCTAAATCCTTAAATTGGGGTGTTAGACAATCATGAGTGCTTTCTTCCAGGAAGATCAGTGCTTTTAAAGTAAATGTAACATTTCATAGCTACTTAGCTTCTTTGATGCTTTTCTAGAAAAGCTGGTAGTTCTATCTCTATATGATCAGGTGAAGCAACCGTTGTCAGTTTTCCAACTTCACATATCAATTTCAGGCTTAATCATTTAAATAACTGAAACTGATCATTTTTTCTTAATATTCATTTATTGTAAATACTTTTCTGGAAGCCAATGCCAATTCTGCATGAATTTTTCACAATAGTAACAGAATATTTTATTATTAATAAATAAATCGGGAGGCAGTTTTAATATAACCTTTACAGGAAAATAAGTAAACCCCAATGACTTGACTGAGGCACAAAATGGAATCACCATATCATTCATGAAAGACTATCATGTTTGGCTGCTATTTTCCTGCACATAAATAAAAACACAAGTACGTAAGTGCCCCTAGAAACCTTCTGGTTGCATCTTAAATTATTTTCTTTTCACTTTTTCTGCTAATCAGTTAGACATATCTATCAATGCTCTAAAAAAACACACAGGCATAGTACCATTTCATCCATAGCAAGTGATCTTCAGATTGAACGTGTTAGGAAATGTTAACATAGCTTTGATTTGCGCTTTAATGTCACAAGGTTAAGATGAAAAACTTCACACTGTGATCCTAAATTTTATTTACTAAGTTACAGGACTGGTCTGGTAATCTGTACAGTTACACATTATGGAATTAACCTTTCCTTCACTCTCCTTCCCCGTTAGACATTTATTCCAAAAATCATGCAAGAGGTTCCCCCAACGGAGGATTATTTCCTGGCATGAGGAGTGCTGGAGAATAAAGAGCAATTTTAAGTAAATGCTTCTGGAAACACTGAATTTACAAAATAACAGAATGAATCTGGCCTTATTTCTGTTCCGGGCCCAGGACATTAGGGATGGGCGGCGCTCAGAGGTATTGTCACCAGCCAAGTACAAACGTGAAACAGGCAGACAAGAATGCATGGAATCTATTCTGCTGTTTTGTGGGGGTCATGAGAATCAAGAAAGAGCTGCAGAGGCTGTGGGCATGCTGCCGGCCGTCGTTCAGGAAAGGGAAGTCGGAGACCAGCATGTCCCACAGGGACAGACACGGCCCTTACCACGTCTCCTGGCTTGACAGAGACGGCCCCCACCACTCCAGGCATCGGGGAACGCAGAATGCTGCTTGTGTCCTCAGCCACTTTTTCCAACATAAATTTGTTCAATTCTGCGGCAAGTTTGGTTAAGATATGTACTTTGTACTTGAGGGAAAAACAAAAACAAAAACAAATTACTTTTTCCTCAAGAGTAGAGTTCATTCAAAATCAGCTTTTAGCTTTCAAACTGAAGTTATGATAACATCCTTAAAGTCAAATGGTTTTTAATTATGGTACACAACATCAAAATAAAATAGCTTGTTTCTGGCATTTATTGTGTACCAGCTATTTAAGAAATTTCTCGAAATAAGAACTACTCCAGTTATTAATTAGTAATAAATAATTATTATCCTGTATTCTTAAGAAAAGCATCTCAAAACTTTATAAACAACAGTGAGAATTTTACTTGTATTCCCTTCCTGCTTGCAAACTTATCCCAATGAAAACAAGTCCCCAGAGCTGGGTCAGCCACGGGGATAAAGGCGGTGACACTGTGAACGCAAGCCAGCAGATGGCAGCAGACTGCTGTCGCAAACTCCCCACAACCCCCCTGAGAGCTGCTGCTCTGTGTATCAATAAGTTAAGACAAAGGGTTTCAGTGTTCATTTTGGGCAAAACAATATTTTAAATTCAAATCTTTTTCAGTGACAAAAAATGTTATATTCATGATTGAAAAAGTCAGCTTTTCTTTTTAGGCACAGCATTACGTAGTCTTTCCAATGTAACAGAACTGTCAGGATAAAGATAAAATATAACAAGAGTACCTTCTTCACTGAGAGACAATAACCCCAAGATTTTAAAAACATTGAGAGAAAACAATATGCACAGCCAAGTATTCTCATGGCACCTTTTGCAGGTGGCTCTCAAACAGCTAGGGGCACCTTAAAGGCAGTTCAGGCAAACATCATTTCTCATAAAGAACATTCCTACCTCACAGGAAAAATCCTAGATCTCTGTGAATAAATATATGAGCCACAGTTTGGTCCATCCAAACAGAAACAAGATAAAATGATTTGAGGAAATGTTACTAGGTGAAACTGGAGCCACCACTTGAAGATTTCTGGATTCCTACCAGATCAAAGTTCTATTGAGTAAGACAGAAGCGGCATCAAGGCAGCACCATTTTGTTTTAAAAGGCTGCTGTAACTCAAAGCCTCCTGTGGGCATCATGATGGCAGGGATGCAAAAACAAAACAGAATTCACCCTTTGATTGTGTACAGGAATGGCGGAAGTCCACAAGTGTGTTCTTTCCAGGACCTGTTTAAAAGGGTTGGGAGGAGGACCCCAATGAAGAGCTTTGATGGCCTAAGTTCCAAGTAGATTTCTGACACCGAGACAGGTTGAATAATAACATCTTTTGCATGTTTCTTTACTCCTGAGTGTGTGTTTTGCAATCAAGACATACAAGTGTCTGCCAGTTTCTGAAGGATATGATCCTTAAGTGAAATTACAGTGCAAATAAAAGCTTTTTGCTCCTATTAAAATTCATCTGAGTCATAAGTGGCAAGGGAAAAAAGCAAGGAGAGTGCATACTGCTGTCAGTCTAATAAACATTCCGGGCAGAGGGACGACTTATCAACAATGAATCGCACCTCAAAGTCCTTCATTAAATCTATGGGGGTGTGGGAGATGGAGGGACAGGGGAGAATATAATTGGACCAAATTGCACAGTTTGGGTATCTACGCTCTCTGTCTGCCTTGGAAAAGAAAACCCAACCTCACTAGAGGAAACAGAGTCAACAAAAAAGTTACTTTTATAGCTGGCATCACAATGGGATGCTGCTTCTATGTGATTGATCAACACTGTGCTTAGTTGTTTAGTTTTCAGGGTAGCTTACAGATCTGGTTTTTTTTTTTTTTTTTTTTCTTGTTTTTTCGCACAAAACGTGAACTCTAAATTCAGGGAAAGTATCTTTACACATTTCAGAGTATATGATATACCACATATTTCACCAAAGTGGATACACCAAAAAACAAATTTTAGCTACATCACAAATATGCCTTAATATAAATAAAGTGCTAAGTTTGTACTTAGTTCCATTTCTCCCCAGAAATTACAAGATCCTGACTAAAACTGGATCCTTTTACTATTTTTATAATTTTCATATCTTTTGGATTCCTTTCTCTGTAGGACTCCTGCTTTGCTTGGAAAGAGATGTAAAAGAGTCACAAAACTCAATGCCTTTAGATGCAGTCTTTGTTATTGATGAGATGTTCCTTTTCCTTTTGTATTTGTTTATTGTTCTTAAATCTGTTTGGGGGATAAGTGGCTTATTGTAATCACAAGTAAAAAATAACAACGGAGTAAACTCCTCAGGAGAGGCCTTGTTGCAAATAGTTAGCTTAGGAATGACCTTTCTGAATATAAAAAGAGGACGCACAGAGAAGGTTCTCTTTTTAAGATTACCTTTGATGTTGTCCCGACCCATGAGTGTACCCACACAACACGCCTTCTTAAAACAACCTCCTGGCTCGCCCGTGTGCAGTGCGTGGGGGCGCGTGCCGGGATGGGGCCCGAGCGGGGCGCAGCATATGGGCCCATCAGAATGAATGGCCTGGTGAGAACCATAAAAGCTTTTTCATGCCCCAGAAACAGTCATTTAAAAATGCACACCAGCACTTTCCGAGCTTATGATGAAAACTGCTATTTATTGGTTTCTCTGGATTCTTCAGGGACACAGAGCAGCCAACTAGCTGAGAGATCTCAGGAAAGTCCCCGTACAAAGACTATAGGGTACAAGTTTGATTTTATGACGGGCATTTAAATATTCCTCATGGGTTGTGCATAACTTCCCTGGAGTGTTCTGGTTTTAATTTTGTTGTTGTTGTTTTCAAGCAAAGTTGATGTTTTCAGGATGGGAATCCAAGACTTGAAAGGCTAGTTGACAGGACGGAGAAGTGGGATGCAGAGGTTTTCATCCTGCTGGGGTCAGGAGAATCCTGAGGGAGGAGAAGTGCTCATCAGTGGAGCTGGGCAGCGCTGCAGCCGCAAGTTGATTAGCTGCAGGTTCATCAGCAGATGGAACTCCACTCTGCTGGCTTGAGGGAGGTGCTCTCCAAACCACAGCCAAATTAATAAACACTTCTTGAAAAACACCTCAGAACAGGGAACAGGTGCTCTCTGGGCTTGGCCTATTCGGGATCCTCAATACATACATGAAGATAAATGGGAGGGAATAATAACCCAATAATGGAAAAGTGACCCCAGCTCCAGGTCTCTAAGCAAATTAATTTTATAGCGTCTACCATGTGAAACCATGTCTAACAAGAAAATTTCTCCCAAAAGCTTAAAAGAAAGAAAGAAAAGGAATCACAGTAGACATGGAAGGATCAGGAAGAAAACCACAAGAGATGGACAATTAAAATGAACTCAATAGGATTGTTTTTTAAATTAACACACAGCTCTTACATGGCACCTGACAAAAGGGAGAAGGCTGAGGGGAGAGTGCAGTTGTTGTTGGGGGAGAAGGCGGCAGTCAGTCACAGTTTGGGAGGGACAGATGCTTTTTAACTGGATGTTACAGCCTGCCCACTTGTGTTCGAGCGTGCACAGAACACAGCGCCCAAGACAGTAAAGAATCCCTCACTATGAGCTACATTGCACTCAGATGGGCACACAAATTGCCATCCTGCTGGTTTCTGTATTCTGTAGTATGTGCACCTTCTTACAGAGTTTAAATCCACGTGCTTCTTTCCAAGGCCTCTAGATGTACCAGCGATTGTACAGATCCACATGCTACCATGTTGTATGATTCAGAGGTCTGTGGCAGCTCCCAAGGTGAGGACATCCAGTTTGCTTTACATATTTCTTCACTTGTGATTTCAGAGCCTCTAGTGTCCTCTTAAATTGGGCTCAGCTCCAGTTTCCATTTGTAAGTCATTCTTCCAATAACAATTTGGATACGTACAGCTGATCAACTACTGTTTTTTCATGTCAACTGTTGGCCATTTCAGTCAACACCAGGTCAAGGGCAGATGATGAAACTATACTGTAAATTATTTTACATCAATTATCTTAACATCCTGAAGCACTGGCCTTGTACTGTACATCCACCCCTTGCCAAGTATGTTGGCAGATCCATTTCTTAAAGATAAGGATCTCTTCCTATTCAAGGTTTTATACCTCTGGCCCCAAGGGTCTTAAACATTAAGCTGTGCCTTCATTTGTGTAGCAGTGAGAGCTAACACTCAAATATTCCCCTAAAGGTCTCAGAGCTGGAGAAGAATCGTCAATGTTTTTAAAGTGACAGAAATGACAAGCTGTAAAAAAAAAAAAAATGCATCTTTAAAAACATCAGGGTGTCAGAAAGTAGAGAAAAACATTGAATATAAATTAAAACAGAATTGTAATTCAACCAAGTTTTCCTTTCCTAAATTCTTTGTGGGATACACAATTAACCCTTGAGGAAAAATATAACATGGTTCAAAGCCATGCAAAATACATTCCCCTCTACTTCAGCACAGGGCTCAACAGCCCAACTCCTTAAAACAACAAACCAACAAAATTCTCCAAGAAACGGTACTAAAAACATACAGAATTGAAGCCTGTGGCTGTCCTCTTGGAGACGACCTGGGCAAAGAAGGTGAACCGAACAGATAGCAGTTGCAGTGCTGGGCAAGCCACAGCCCCCACAGCTGCAGTCGCCAGAGTGGCCTGTTAGCATAATGCTGTGACAACTCCATCAGCGCAGTCTCAAGGTAGCTGTCAATCAGGATGCATCATTTAATCCAACAGCACTCAGAGGACTTTTTCCTACAACCCACATGACAGCATATCTACAGCTCTATTTATATCAGCGCCCAGTTGTGTTTACAATGCTGTCGTAATTAGAAAAGATGCAACAGGCAGCAATATTATTGAGATTTCCATTTTGCAGTATTGCCCTGTAAAGTGTGATCTTGCTTCACAGAGTCATGCTAAATGACAAAAGGCTATTTTCCTCAATCTCCCAGCTCAGACAGCACTTCATTTGCAGCTATCTATAATTAGATTAATGGTGTGGAGCAGTACAAAGCAGGCCCACTTCACATCAGATAGCATATGAATTAGGACAAACACTTATTTCAATTCCAGGCAGAGAAAGCAATGACTGGGGTATTTAGCATACCCTTTATGGTGGAATGAGATGTTAATTGTGTACCATTACCTCTAAACTGCTTGCTTGTTGTATAAATCACTGTGCTAATTGATGCAGAGATAGAAATGTAGCCACAGGCAAGAAAGCAAAGGAATGAGAGCTGAAGATGGTGGATAAAGGATTATCAAGTACAACCATATGGAGATGAGGCTCCTTTGAAACCTTTGCTTTCTGCCCAGGAGCAGGATTTCTTCAAGTACAGCAAAACTCTGGTACTAGGAAAGAAAAATTTTCTTTTACATTCCCTTTTAGGAACACAGATTTCTTTTAAAAGTTATGGCTGCCAGAAATCCAAATAATAGGTACGTGGAATTAATCTGAATAAACATTTATAAAAACATGGAATGTATAGTTTTCAAATAGAACTCCTTATCTAGGTTTTTGGCTCACTGGTTAATAAGTAACACTTGCAAACTACCTGAAGGAGATAGATGTTTATGAGCCATCCACAGGGCAAAAATAAATTCTTTCCCAAGACTTGAAGTTGTTCTTTTAGACTTAAAAAAAAAAACCCAAAAAACAAAAAACAAACACACACACACATACAACTATGCTGGTTTACATCTGTTATAGACTCTATGTGGAAGCATTTACTCAGGATGTGAACCCAACAGAATAGAATCATTTTCATCTGCCATTGAAACACAACTTCAACACTATCACC
The DNA here is from genome assembly GCF_000696425.1 of Galeopterus variegatus. Lineage (NCBI taxonomy): Eukaryota > Metazoa > Chordata > Mammalia > Dermoptera > Cynocephalidae > Galeopterus > Galeopterus variegatus. Next base: position 400,420 of record NW_007726892.1, read on the forward strand.
AAAACACTAAAATCTGACTATTCCAGTTCATGATTTTGCATCAATAGGAAGGAAATAGAAAGGAGATATTTTTTCTTGTTTTTCTAAAACTAGCAATAAATAAATAAATACTATGTAATAATTTAAAAGCTTCAGTCTTTTATCTCCAAATGCTACTCTTCCTATTTAAAATGTCCTATTCTGCACTCAACAGCTCTTATTAGGGTAAAATAGTGTCTCAAAAGCACAATATAGAAACCAAATGTTATCTACAATAAGTCAAACCATTACTGATCCACACAGATAAACGTGCTCTTGGGAAGTTCATAAATCAAGTGCATGTGCCCTGTGTATGTGTTCACAATTTTTTTTAATAGCAAGGCAACAGTAAGGTGCAAATTACTGCTGTGCACTTTTTCACAAATTCAGCTGTTTAGTAATTAGCACTGTTATAACAAAATTTTACACAGAGAACAAATGCAGTGGGCCAGTTAATAGTTCAAACTCTCAACTTCAGGGTAACAGTTAATATATCCATCTAAGGCAAGTGTGCGTTTAAGAAATACTGTGCATAGTTTAGCCTTGTGAAATACGTAAACCATGATAATTTGCAAGGAAACAAAACAATGTCCCAAGAAACTAGAATGTCTGGTTCAAGTTATAATACCTGAAAGTTGGGAAAATAGCCCAGAGCTTCTTTGTGGGGGCCCACAATCATTACCTTTACCATACAGAGTGGTCCTTATATATCTGACTGCTGAACTAAGGACACCTGTATTGCAACCTCAAGTTCAACAGTTTAAGGTTTGGGTCATTACACTAAATAATTAAAACAAAACAAAACAAAATCGTCAAGGGCCCTTGAAGCAGAAACTGATGTCAGCAAAATAAATAGTGGGAACTACCCTGAAACAATCCCTCCTATACGTGCAGGAGATGACACAACTGGAAATGCACTGGAGAAAGATCTGGAAGCAGTCTAAGGACCTGCTCCCAGTCGTTAATCACTTGTTTAGGCCATTTAATGTAGAGCATTACAGCCCACAGCCAAAGCCGAAATACCCATCACCTGCATGGCAGTGATGCTAGTATTAACAGAAGAAAATATATGATTTCTGATACTGCATCCCCGTTCCTCAACATTTGCTACCTCTGGTTGAGTTGAAAAAGGCAGTTAAATACAAAGTAAATCACTCAGTTAGCCTAACTGTTTAGTGACATACAACTGATAATGTCAATATGTTGCAGTGATACAATGCATCACTTTCAACACCTGTCCAGTGACATTTATGAATCAATTTATACTCAAGGTTTTATTCTGTTACTGCTAAGTTTGGTTCTTGAACTGAAGTCTTTTGCTGGACCAATCAATGTGCCACAAGGAGCCACAAGCACAGTGAGCAATGTTAGCATTTTTTGAGGAAAGAATTACAAAAATAGAGGTGGAAGAAAATTCCAACAAAAAAGCAAAACACATGAAGCCTATTTCAGCAACTCGTTTTTCAAAATTCTTGCTTAAAAAGGGAAGGTTTCCTCACAGAACAGAAGAACTATCTTAAGGCTAATACTAAGAACTCCGAAGGAATGAGTGAGTGGGTAAGTTTGCACGTATCTTTGGCTTGTTCCAAAAGGACAATCTCCTCTAGAGAGGAAAATATGGGAATATCTGACAATAATACAAAATCTGACCTAGTCTTTTTTTCTGCCTTGTTTTTGTAATCAGAAACACCAGGCACCAGTTCCAATGTCCTAAGAGAAGCAACTTTTTAAAAAATAATAGTGCTGAAAATTAAATTGAAAACTAAACCTTAGACTCTGCACTCAGTAACAGTACTTCCTTCACTTTGCTCCACTGAGATTATTTTCCTTGTAATTTGAATCGCTTGTATGCTAAGACAGACCCAAAAATGAAATAAAAGAGCTACCGTGCAGGAAGCTGGCCCCATTCTTGGTCTTCTGAGGATTACGAGGTGGGTTCTGAAGAGGAGGGGAGCACTCAGAAGTCTGCAGTGGGTTTCCTAAGGAGGAGCACCTCCCTGGTGCTCAGCACTGTGGCGCCACTGGGGCAGGTGCACAGATGACAGAGGGAGCCCAGCCTCTGCTCGGCCCAGGTGCCCACAAGCTGTCTAAGTAGGTACAAATGCCACAGAGGCAATTTGTTGGAATAAGTGGCACTTTCACAGCCACAAAGGCAAGTCCATTTACAATGAACTGTACAGAGCTCACAAAATAGAACATGTGCATTCTTTTTGATCAGGAGTCTCCGTGACAAATTATGACTATAATGAGTCATTTTTTTCCTTTTACACAAGAAAAATATTATAGATCTTTGAAAGCCTTGTATTCAATTATGTAACAATACCAACATCTGTTAAAAGTACAGGCTGTTTCCATTCTATACCCTAAATTGTTTTATGTAATTACAAGTTTATAAAGTATTTGGTAAACCAGTACGAAGGTACCTTTTTAAAGTACTATATAATTTGGGGTACAATGAAGTGTTCTTTTGAAAAATCTATAATTAGGGCAGCATCAGCTTACAGAAAAGTACAGGAAATGTTACAAAAACACAATTATGTAAATAAGCACATAGGTAGGGAAGTGTACCATTTTGCTATGCTCCCCACTCCCCTTTTCTTTAATCTATTTGAATTATTCTTTGCTCATCTCAAGTTAAAGTGATGCTGCCATAGGGTGCAGAATAAATGAACTCTGGGGAAAAAAAGATGGGGAGCTTGATTTCTCCTGTAAGTTCTTAAGCCCTGAGTTGTAACACCAGAGGCCTGGGAATTATGCCAATGCCAGGGCCTCTTTAGCAATGCTCTTGCCTTTATATGGATTTTTTAAATGATAAAATATTTTTTACTAACTGGTAACGGGATCGCAACCCTCGGTGTCGCGCCCGCACCGGGGACCGGCAACGGGATCGCAATCCTCGGTGTCACGCCCGCACCGCGCTCAGCCAGTGAGCAGGAACCGGTCTCCACATGGGATCCGAACCCTCGGCGGGAGCGCCACTGCACTCCCAAGCGGCGCACTCTCCAGTGCACCACCGGGCCAGCCCTAAATGATAAAATATTTTTACTATTATGAATTCACTGAAGAAACTCAGTATCGAACACGCCAAAATGCTGGCTTGTACTGAACAGAAATTCAGAAACTAAAATATATAAAGGCAAAGCAAATAAACCTAGAGATGATCATGATGCTGGGTAGTCAACTGTTGGCCAAGGAAATCAAAGTAGAAAACAACCCAATACCCCCTCACACGTTGGTCCAGAGCAATAAGAATGATCTCTATCGGGAAGTTACTTAGCAATGTTACAGTTTATAATTCTGACATATCTTAGCCATTTAACCTGGGCTGCAGGATGGACTGTTGGCACCCTGCATATTGTGCTTTATATAGAACAGGACATTTAATGCTGAAGGTGGGAGAGACCTGTAAAGCCACATGATCAATCTGGGGAAAAGGAGATGTGGCTGCCATGTTGAAAGCAGCAGAGATGGAAAGCCCAATCTTTTAAGCCAACCGTCCTGAGTTTGACATCCCAACAGGACGTCACCTTTTGACCAAGTGACCTAACTTCTCAGAAGAAATTTCATCTCTAAAATCAAGATAATACATGTCTTGAATGATTGTTTTGGGAATTAAATTTACAAAGATTTGCAAAGCACCTAGCAAGTGCCTGAAAATAACTGCTCATCAAATACTATTTCCTGTCTCCTTTCTAAACATTGTCCAGAATAAGACAGTGGTTGACTTCTTTTTTAATTGCATATTGTGGGACATCTTGGTTTAACAACTTCTAATTGTTAGAGTTCTGGCTCTATGGCTCCACATTTGGGAGTAAATAGATTAAATTCTTCAAACACCATATCTGGCTCTAAAATCAAAGAAAGGAAGTTGGCCCTGATATTAAGAAAGCTTCTAGATCAGGTTGTCATTTCCTTAGACACTTAAAGAGGTACATAAAAAATTAGAGAGACAGTTTGGTTCATTCACTCAAAAACTACTTACCATGCATATCTGGGCAATATAAGACTACAAAATAAATAGAAAAAAAATTGGCTCCTGACCTCAAAAAACATAATCTTGCCAGAGATAAAAGACACTCATGAATGACACAATATAAAAACATGTGAGTACTAAGAATGTGATCAATGTGAGGTAGGCTTTTTTGACTTTACTCCCTCTCAAAGAAAACCTTCAGGGGGAAAAAAGAAAACCTGCAGAGAGCAATGATTTATTTTTTGCTTATTTTTTGGCAGCAGACTGGTGTGGGGATCTGAACCACTGACCTTGGTGTTAACAAGGCTGTGTTCTAACCAACTGAGCTAGCTGGCCAGCCCAAGAGTAATGGTTTAACATGTAGGATCCAGAGTCAGACTACTTAGGTTTGACTTCTAAGTCCACCACTTAGAAGCATGGGAAAATTACTTAAACTTTCTATGTCTTGGATTCCATATTTATTAATTGTGGATCATAACAGTGCCTATTTCAAAAGGCTATTGTATTTATTAAGTGCATTCCAATAAGAAGAATGCTCAGAACACAGAAATGCCATGTAAGTATTTAACAGCCGTCATCACTGCTGTTTTTGTTGTCATTATTAGTAATACATGTCTATAGACAGAGGGGAAATTAAGTGAAAGTGTGGACACTAGAATTCTTGGCATGGTCCCTGAGGAGACAAAGGAGCTGCCCTGGCTGGGTCCAGAATTCCTCTCTCTCTCTCTCTCTCTCTCTCTCTCTCTCTCTCTCTCTCCCTCTCCCTCTCGCACGCAGACACACCTACCTTCATTCTTTATGCTGATTCCCTTCATTTGGAATCTCCTCTGTCAATACTTTCAGCCTAACAATCTGGCCTTCTACCCACCTCTCATATGAGCACTCTCTCCTGACTGGGACCCTTGCTCTGTCCACACCGATGTGACTATGACCTTTCCCCAGACTTTAAGACTATGTTTCTAATTTCTCACACAGGAGAATTCATATTTGGGGAACTTGTGATTTTACGAGAAAAAGAGAACTGAGGGACTGAGTTTGCAAGTGAAACTTGAAAGCGCTTATAAAATTTTAAATGTATTTTATGGAGTAAAAATTAGTTAAAAGCTTGTTGTAACAAGTCCTACAGTAAAGAGGTGTATAAAACAAGTTAATAATCCCCCTCTCTCATCCACTCCCACTCCCCTGAAGTAATGTTAATAATTTTTATTGTACAGCTTTTACTCACACAAATCTGTGTAAACATATATATTTATTCCTACAAATACTTTTACACTGGGTAAATAAAACAATGAAGAGAGCTTATTTCAAAAGGGAGAATCGATGATATTTTGTCATTCATTATACTGGACTCACTATAAACTGGAGGTAAATTGTTTTTCTTTGTACCTGCTTAGCTGGTGTTAAGCAGGGGGCAAATCCCCACATACCCTCGTGTTATTCCCAGCTTCCCTCCGTGATACACAGATTCTGCCCATGACAACTCCAGAAGGCCACGGAATAGCCTCCACTGGCCCCTCGGCCTCGCACCCCCAACGCAGCTCCCTCCGCCCCAGGAATCCCAAGGCCCACATGTAGATACAACTCTACAGCCCGCCCGGGCTGCTCCGCCTCAGCGTCTACCTTTCCCACTGCTGCGCTGGAAGTTCACGGACTCTGCCATTGTCCCCTTCCTCCCTCTTTTCTCAACTGTTTCTTTTTTTTCTAATTATCCCCAACAGCGTGACTTGTTATCTGCATATAACAGACAACTCTGCCCGCTTGCAATGACTCCACTAGAATTCTCCCTAAACCCATCCTTCACTCTAAGAGAGTATATTTATTTCATATCCTAATATTCATACCAATCAACATAAACTTCTCTTAACTATTTATTTACTTATTTACTTATTTTTTGGCAGCTGGTCAGTTTGGGGATCCAAACCCTTGACCTTCGTGTTACAACATTGCACTCTAAGGCTCTTTGAACTTCATAAACTGTAACCACTCAGTGATTTTCAAGAGTTTAGAAGGCCGGAAATGCTAAAACAAAAACAAAAACAAAAAAGACACAAACAAACAACAACAACAACAACAAAAAACTGCCAAAGCTTTAGTCACAGAAGTGAGTGCTGTGTCCCTATGGACTAAATTGTAAGGGATGGCTGTCTCATCAAAATGAAAAGTGCCTGTTCACCTCTTCTACCATTATAATTGAATAACGCTACATAGTAGCCCACAAAACAAGACTAGGGGACATTCACTTGTGTCTATAATCCAGGGACCAGGGACACACAATATCAGCCACTCTGTGCTGCCCTGCAACCCCCTCCTCTGTGTTGAAATCACGAGGCGGGCAGAGCCTGGGGAGGTGGGGTGAGGGGTGGGCCTTGCTCATTGGCCCCACTCGGTCATGTCTGTCGCAGTGAATTTGCCATGGATCGGGGCTGGGCCTCTGTTTCACAGGCTTAAAAACTAGACCCCCTCTATATGCTCCGACTGGATCATTCTTAGCCAGATGGATTTGCTCCTGTCAAGCTCATAGGAAACTGATGTATAAACCTTCTTATGACTTTACATCAGAAATAGATTTGTAAAGGGACTCACTTGCACATTCCCTAACTGTAGTGTGGGCATGTAAATTATAGCCAGTGGTTACTTGATAAATATGGAATCAGCAGAGGTATCACTATCTTAAGAAGTGCTCTCCGCTAAGACAGCAAAGCAGTGGTTCTCAAACTAGGAGCATCAATAGTCTCCCGGAAGCCTTGTTAAAACACAGACTGCTGGCCCCATATCCAGAGGTTCTGATGCAGGTCTGGGTTGGGGCTTGCATTTCTAACTAGTTCTCAGGAGGTGCTGAAGCTGCTGGTCTGGAGACCACACTCTGAGTGGACATTAAGGCCTCCTCCTCTACTGGGATAGCGCTTCCAAGGGGAATTTTGCTCATGCCCGTGGAGAAGCCTTTCTCTCCCTAGACTCAGCTGACAATATGCTGTTAAAGAATGTTTCTTTGACTCTTGTTTTAGGTAGAAAAATCTTCTTTAACACATTCCTTCTTCATATACGATAATCACCAATAAACCTACGAAGTTATGAATACAGTGCTCTATAAAACTGAGGTCAGATCCTGACTGTCTGTGGCCCGGAGCACATTACTTTTTATGCCTCAGTTCCCTCATCTGTCTTATGTGGGAGAATATTGCCTGTCTTGTAGAACTTTTTAATTTTTTTTAGTTGCAGTAAAAAAAACTTATAGAAACATGTTAAAATTTAAATAATACATATAAACCATCAGGCACAGCCCCAAGCACACCAGTGCCTAGTAAATGAAAACTATTATCATGACCTTTATTATGAACTGAATTGTGTCCCCCCAAAATTTACATGTTTTTTTTTTTCCCCCTTTTGTCTTTTTCCGTGTCCAGCAACAGATCGCAACCCTCAGTGTTGCTCCCGCGCCTCACTCAGCCAGCGAGCGGGAACCGGTCTGTATGCGGGACCCGAACCCTCGGCAGGAGCGCCGCCGCGCTTCCCAAGCGGCGCACTGTAGCAGTGCGCCATCGGGCCGGCCCAAAATTTACATGTTGGAGCCCTAACCTCCATGTGACTGCATTTGGAGACAGGGCCTCTAAAGAGGTAACTAAGGTTCAATGAGATCATAAGGGTGGAGCCCCACTCAATAGGACTAGTGTCCTCATAAGAACAGGAAGAGACACCACCAGGAGTGCACACACAAAGAGAAGGCACACACACAAAGAGAAGGTGGCTGTCTGCAAGCCAAGGAGAAAGGCCTCAGGAGAAACCAGACCTGCTGACACCTAGATCTTGGACTTCCAGCCTCCAGAACTGTGAGGAAACAAATTTCTGTTCTTTAAGCCCCCCAGTCTGTGGTATTTTGCTATGGCAGCTAGAGCTAACTAAGACAACCAGCCATGCTCACAGAAGGAACATCTTTAATGCACCTTTTGCATATACTTGTGTTCAGCCTTATCCATTTGATGTCTCAAAGTTTTGGGAGTGTTTTGGTGTCTATAGTTACTACCCCATTGATTTTTCTTTGACTTCAATGTTGCTGTCCCTGAGTTAGATCACACACAGTCATGTACCACATAATAAATATATTAGATCGTTTCTGTTGCTTATAACAAAACACACGGAACTGGGTAATTTGTAAGACAACAAAATTCATTGCTTATACTTTTAGAAGTTGAGATGTCCAAAGTCCAGGGAACACATCTGGTGAAGACCTTGTTGGTGGTGATGGTGACACAGGTTGTCATGCAGCAGATTGGTGGAGCAGAGAGAGACTCTAACATGCTCTCCTTTTAAAGCCCTCAGAACCATGCCCATGACCACCATTATTAATCTATTCACGAGGCACGGTCCTCAGTATCTAATCACCTCTTCAAGGACCCCACCATTAAATCACCATAATAGAATTTCCCACCCTCTGAACAATCACAGTGGGGATCAAGCATCTAATATATAAAATTGGTGGGACAATTCAATCCATATCAAAGACATTTCAGTTAATGACAGACCACATTACGATGGAGGCTAAACCATATGGCCCATGTGCACAGTAGCTAGGTGTGCAGTAGGCGATGCCATATAGGTTTGTGTAAGTGTACTCTATGATGTTTGTGCAATGATGAAATCACCTAGCGATGCATTTCTCAGAATATATCCCTGTCGTTAAGCAACACATGACTGTATATTACTAGAAAGGTGAGATTAGGGAAAGAAACACATTAACATAGATTGAAGACCTGTCCAGTCCTAAATAACCTTAACCTCTGACGTTGGAGAATACCACTGTGCTCAAAGTGTCTTCTGGGAGATAGGTTCTCTAAATGTTTACAGAGTTTAGATGAGCTGAAACCAGCCATAACTGCCCAACATTTGGGCAACTAGAAGACTTTTCTTTTAATCTCCTGGTTTATTAAAAACTATAGGGAAGTTAAAAAGGCCTAGAAAAGTTGGCAAGGTAACTTCAAATGGAATGCACATGCTATTACACAAACTTATTAAGTACAAATCCCTCAAAAAAACCTTTAATATTAAAACAATTATAAATATATCTCAAAGGAGAATTCTGGTCTCAACAAATGATAGCAAAATGTCAGCACTAGATCACTATTGCTCCTGGCCTGGTGTCTGCAAAAGGAAATTATATATCAAACAAGTTTGACTTTCGTGTGACTTTCAACCTTACTACAATCTTATTGGAAATATGGAGAGTCTGGTAACTCCATCCATTTTGAAACTAATCACCTCAATCTGAAGAGGGTCCCTGGAGAAAATGGATTGAACCAGAGTTATTTAGCTCCTTTCCTGGATGCTAGGACTCCACTCTTGCCCAATTTCTTATTTCAATTAAATTCGGAGGTAGAACAATCTAAGGATAGATTCCAAATATCGTCTCTATTATCTTTTTAAAAAATCTGTTATTCCTTCTCTACAAATGACAGAAGCATAATTTAATTGAATTTTCCTTCAAAACTCCATACTAGAGACTCTTAACCTGGGATTATAAAATCCTAGCACTTCCAGAAAAGTCTCAAGCAAACAATGAATCAGAAACACACAAAAATATTTTTTGTTTCTGTGTCGTTTTGAAAACTGTCTTCTGTGAAAGAAAAAAACTTTTTTTTTTTTGGTCTTTTTTCGTGTCCGGCAACGGATCGCAACCCTCAGTGTCGCACCCATACCGGACCGGGACCGGCAACGGGATCGCAACCCTCAGTGTTGCGCCCGCACCTTGCTCAGCCAGTGAGCAGGAACCGGTCTGTATGTGGGATCCGAACCCTCGGCGGGAGCGCCGCCACGCTCCCAAGCGGCGCACTGTAGCAGTGTGCCACCGGGCCGGCCCCGAAAAAAAAAACTTTTTAAAACATGTAAATTATCTTTGAGATTTGCTTACATTAGGAAGTATGATGAAGTTCACATAGACTTTGGTCTTATTTTTGTCACTCGTTATGATATGACAAATGTGCTTCTTTGTGGCAAAGTGCTGTGCAAGGGAAGTGTGGATGCAACATACATCAGTCTATTTTGGAAACCTGGAGACCGTGCTCTTTATTGTGAGAAGGTGTGATATGAAAGGCTGGAACCAACTTCACTAGTCTGTCTTCAGGCATCCGACAGGCTTGCCTCTTACCCTGTCAAATAAAAGAGGTCAACCAGTCCTGGAAAGACAAGGATGACACCACGAGGCTACAAAGAATGAGGCAAAGGCCACATGAAATAACTGGAAGAGTTTCTCTGTCAAATATTAAAAGTCGTATTTTAATAATTACAAATATTTCACTAATACCTTACATCCTAGGGAATGGGCAGACTAGTACCTAGGGCAATAAGCTCCCAGATTCACCAGTCACATGAACACTGATGCTGACCAAGGAGAAATCTTTTCTATGCCTTTTTTTGGGAACAGCAACGGCTGTTGATATTTAGCACAGGGGAAACAGTTCCATGAGGAGCAGTGAAAGCAAACTCTTGGTGTTCTGTGCATCAGCTGCACACCTGTAATTTTGTGGCTTGGTGAAAAACCTCCGCTTGTTACCACAACTCATGGTTTTCTACAACAGCATGAATTGACATTAATCGTTTTGCCCACAATGCTGGTGGAAGTCTCATCTGCAGTCTTTGCCAAGTTCTCAGAACCAGAGAACTGAGCCAATGCCTTGTTAAAAGGTTTTGACGAGGTATGGGGGCAGACTACAAAATCTTTCTCTACTATAAGGAAGTATGCTAACATAACAGAGATGAATCATTAAACTGCCCCCATCCCAGGAAATACCATTCCAAAACAGTTCAATTTTTAAGCATATATAAAGAATATGGTTGTTATTGGAACATTATTCAGCCATAAAAAGGACTGAAGTACTGATACATGCTACAATGTGGATGAATTTCAAAAACAGTATGCTAAGTGAGGGATGCCAGACACAAAAAATATCATATGGCACTTATATGAACATCTAGAATAGGAAATCCAGAGACAGAAAGCAGACTAGTGGTTGCCAGAGGCTAGGGAGAGGGGAAAGAGGCAGTGACCGCTTAAGGGGTATAGTTTCCTTTTGGGGTGATGAAAATGTCTTAGAACTGGATAGAGGTGATGGTGGCACCACACTGAATGTACTAATACCACTGACTTGTATGTTTTTAATTGGCTAATGGTTAATTGTATGTTATGTGAATTTTAACTAAAACACACACACACACACACACACACACACACATATTTGGCCAAATGAATGATGTAAAGCTTTCATTTTAAGGCTCTTTAGTCACTGCTATGGATTGATGTCCCCCCAAAACTTAGTCCCCACTGTGACAGTGTAGAGAGGGTGGGAAATCTTATTATGATAATTGAAAGGCAGGGCCTTGAAGAGGTAACGACTGTGAGGACTATGCCTAGTGAATGGATTGATCCATTCACTGAGTAATAAACGGATAGATTAATGGTGGTTGTGGGCATAGTTCTGACGGATTTAAAAGGAGAATGCATGAGCAGCTCTCTCTCTCTGCTTCCGTCATCTTGCAATGTGATGATACTCTGTGTTGCTGAAGCCACCACCAAGGAAGACCCTCACCAGACGTGTTCCCTGGACTTTGTACTTTCCAGCCTCTAAAACTATAAGCAATAAATTTCATTTTCTAACAAATTACCCAGTTCCAGGTATCTTGTTATAAGCAACAGAAATGGGCTAATACAGTCTCTAATATGGATGTTGCAATTGATTTGCGTCTTTACTTTTTATTTATTTATTTTGAGAGGGTATGTCTTCTCTATTAGACTCTGTGAGTGCAGGGATCATAAGGCCTGGTATACAAAAGATACTCAATATTTGTGGACGGAAAAAAAAATTAAATATCTAACTCTTTTGGCCAACTTACACGTCTCCTCCCAGCAAGAAGAGGTAAAAGGTAGAGAACTAAGAAAACTTCCAATGCTGAAGAATGCAATTCCACAGGCTAGAATTAAGAGTCTCCAAATCTGGTAATTTCTCTTAGGGGGAAATTTACTGGGCATTGGAAACCTTGCTGAATTCTTCTGAAAACTTATTTTTGCCCAGACATCATTGAAATTTAGGTCTAGGTTGTTAATCCTTTTCTTGCTGACAGTATTACTAATGTTCACCTTGCAAAAATGACCTCACTGATAGAAGAACAGAGGAAATGTCTTGGCATGAATTTAATTCAAAGACTCTTGGCGAATTACAGCAGCTTCTTGACAGGAGGAGCCTGGAAAAGCCCTGGCAGCTCTGATTGTACCTGTTACCCCGGACCTTAGTAAGCCAGAGCTTTCTGCCACGAAAATAAAAAAACGTAAATTGTCTGGATGTCAAAGAGAATAAAGAGGCTATACTGCCTTACCATTCCACAGCTTACACTTCTTACTCAAGCCAAAGTATAGCGGGCTTCTTGGGTACATACTTCAAAGCCAAATTCAGATAACTTTTTAGTTTTATTTGCATAATTTTTTCATATTTTTGTTTTCATTAATTTTCACATGCAAAAAATGAGAGGAAAAGAAGTAACAATTTTTTTTTGCAAAATAATTTTTATGTTCTATGAGAGGGAAACCACTTTCTAGTGCAATAAAAATAAATTGTATGTCCTGATAATGTAATTACCGAATACTGTGATGTTTTTCCCCCCAACAGTATAGAATTATCGAATACTGTGATGTTTCTCTGTGCCATTTTTAGCTCTGTGTTAATTAGAGGAGAGAGAACTATGAAATCCAGAGACAAAAGAGACCCCAGAGCTCCTGAGAGACAAAGAGCACAGCCTCTGCTTCCAGCTTCCCGTTAGACCCAGTGTACCCAGATCACTATCTTGGGATTCCATGAGATCTGAGAACTCAAGTTGCCAACCACTGTAGTCCCCAAACACACTACACAGTTTCAGGGCTCCATGGCTGGCTTGTGGCACCGTCCCTTTCTAGACCATCCTCCCCATTTTCCTTTGCCTGGCCGACTCATCATCATTCGTTAAGTCATAGCTGAGGTGTCACCAAGCCCAAAAGCCTTCCTTGAACTCTTGATTGGATGTCATCCACTTACCAGCTCCCGGGGCACCCTGGCTCTCTGTCTGTCTCAGCACTCGCCTTATTGTGTTGAAATTAACAGTGTACCTGTCTATTTCCTTTACCAGAGAAATGGAAAAAGGGAAGTAGTAACTTCACAGTGGAGAAACCTGACAAGCACCACTTAACCAAGTAATCAAAGTAATGTCACTAGCAATGGGACAAATATAAACATATGCCTCCCGATATGAAACACTGAGAAGGACGCATTATTTCTGTTGTCTTCCTACCAAAAATATATAACAACCTGATTGTGAGATAACACCAGAAAAACCCAAATTGAAGGACATTTGACAAAATAAATGGCCTGTCTTAAAAAATGTCAAGATCATGAAAGAAAGATTGAAGAACTGTTCTAGACTAAGGAGACTAAAAGGACATGAAAACTAAATGCAATGTGTGATTCTGAAGCAGATCCTGGACCAGAAAAAAACGTCTTTTCTTTTGCTTTAAAAGCCAGTATTTTTATAGTAGAAAAAATTTTAAAAGCATAAAAACCTAAGAAAAGTTTTTCTTTTAGATGAAAAAAACCCTATGGGATTAAAAACATGTATGCTATGTTCAGGGTAGCTGAGAAAATCTGCAGTAATTACTTTTAAAATGAAATCAGTGGTTACACGAGTGCTAATTGGAAGTTGGCACAGTTCCAGGTCACCGACACTATCTCCCAAATTAACCCAACAAACTGGACAGCAGAGCAGTAAGAGGTCTTTTCTTTATTGTGTAGTCATAAATGAGAAGGAAAAACACTCCAAATAATGCTGTGCTATCCTCCTGCTTTACAAATAAAGAGTTTTCTCACAGACTTTACAAAGTAAAAAACCCATCTCTGCCTTAAAGGCAACCATCCTAAGAATACCTACAAGTTAACAAAAACGTAAGGGATAAGGTAGCCCTGGTTCTACCATTTGTGGTCCATTCATGTTCACTGCCAGCAGTGGTATCACGTCTATGGCGCTGGCCATTCTGAAGACAAGATACAGGGCTATGAGACAAGAAGAGGAAGACTCAGCCTCTGCTCTCAGGAAGTGTACAATTATTTGGGAACATGCACATGGAGAGATAAATCATAGAACCAGGTATAACGTGGAGACTGTTATGAAAATTATAAGGAATGGCAAGGAGCCAGCTCTTTATAAACACCTGAAGGGCCTCCATGTGGGGAAAGGAATTAGCCTCTAAGGTTCAGCCACAGGAGATACTTTTCGGGAATGCAGATTTCAATCCAACCTAGGGAGACAATTTCTAACAGAACTCTCCAAAATAGAATAGGTGGCCTTGTGAAGTGGTGAGCCTCTCATCACTGGGTATATTAAAGTATATCCAAGACACACCCTTCAAATACTACAAGGATGCAAGATTCAATCCAGCAACCTCTAAGGCCGGGCTTCTCAACCGTGCCACCATGGACAGGTTTCTTAGCAGAACAAAGACTGGATAAATGTTGTGGGAACTGTCCTGTGCATGGTAGAATGTTTAGCAGCATCCCTGGCCCTACCCACTAAATGCCATAGCACCCTCTTCCCCATTGTGACAACCAAAAATGTCTCCAGACATTGCCAAATTTCCCCTGTTGGGGGGTAGGGGGAAAACACCTCCAGTTGAGAATTACTGCTCTAAGGTCTCTCTTAACAGCAAACATCACTGAATCTAAGTGCTGAGAAACTAAAATACTACAGAATTTCAGAGGTAAGGCCTAAGGCAGTCAGAGGAGGATTTACATAGAAGGTAGAATTTGGTATAAATTTGGGGGTCAAATAAATCTGAATAAGGGCAGAGGAAACAGTGAGCTTTCTAGGACCAGGGATGGTACAAGTCAAGCATGAAGATAGGAAAGAACTGGCAGTAATGGGGTCACTGGGAAGCCAGCTGGCCAAGCAGAGAGGCTCACTGATAGAAAAGGCTAGAAGTATTTGTAATGTTACAATGTGTTGAAGGAATTTCAAATCTAAAGTCAAGATTGCTGAGGTTGGCATCTTGGCCTATCCACATCAGGGGAAAGTTAATGTTAAATGCAGTCCCGGAAGAGACAATGCTCTGTAAAGACGATGGGTGCTGGAGGGTCAGGCAACAGTCTGTATCACTTACTATCCATTTTTTTAAAAACCCACTCGCTTTAAGAGATGAGAACTTTTCAAATGTCTGCTTTCTTATATGCTCCTGCTCTCTACATCTGAATGGCACAGATCTGACTTTAATTTTAAAGTGTACTTTGAAGAGAAGCTGAAAGCAAGCAGGATGGGGGCAGATGGTGGGGAGAGCACCCCAGACATGGACTGAAATGCAGCATGTTCTGGGAAAGATGGTAGAATGCTAACGTTCTGTTACGTTCAAGCAACACTCAGGCCAAGAAGTCTGGAATTTGCAAGTGTGTGGATAACTAATGTTTCAGTCTTTGCTTGGTTATTTATTATCCCAACTTGGGTCACGAGAGCACTGGTCTCCATGGGGGTTTGACAGAACTAAGGTTGTGGCATCAGTGTGGGGGCAGAGTTTGATCAAGGTTTGAGTTAGCTCTAAGAACTGAGATGCCTCCAAGTGGGTTTGTTCTCTTCTTGGTGCGGGGCTCAGATGTACTCAGAAAGGCTCAGGAAAGGCTCACCGTGAGATGGTCTGTTGGAATCATGGAGGGTGTAAAAGGGATTCTTCTAAGTGGCCTTCCCTTGGGCAGGGCAGCAGAGCAGGCAGCTTACACCCCCGTGTCTACACAACAGGCCTCTGGAGGTCCAAGAAAGCTGGGGAGGTTCTTGTCTGTGATCAGAAGTTGAAGGGGGCTGACCCCAGGGCTGATTCCTATATGGACTCAACTGCGGGAGACTCGAACACCCTTCTGCTGCTTAGAAAATGACAGTCTCTTTAAGCAGCTGCTGAGGAGCAGGAAACTGCTGGCTTTTTGTAAGAGACATATCAAACCACCTTCTCTCCAAGTAAATGAACCTTTTCTAGGTATTCTTCCCCTACATTCCAAAAAATTCTGCAATGGGAACTCTAATTGACCTATGCCCAGGTTCTGTAATTCAACGTCATTATTTATAGTCATCTAATGTTTACATTTTATCTTTCAGGGTGGCTCAGAAGCCACCTTATTCTTCTTTATTTAGACTTATGTTCACTAAAATATTTTTATTTTTTAAAAAAATACAAAAAGAGACCAAAATACTTACATTTAGATGAGATTTAAAATAAAAGCATTACAAATGCAAATGAGTTTGTACAAACGGAAAGCTTTCAATCCAGGGCCTCCTGCTGAGCCAGCCACTAAACTGCAGCACCTTCTGCCAAGCATCTCACATTAAATGGAGGAGCTTTCTCCAGGGCTAAAAAAAGTTATTAAGAGTGTGAGCTTTGGCCATTATTTCACAACTGAGTTAACCTCTATCCCAAGGGCAACATTTTGCAGCTGTTTGCAGTAAGTCAGCACTTTCTTTTCATTCTTTCCTCTTTTTTTTTTTCTTTTTTCTTCTTTTTTGGTAAATTACCCTTTACATTTTTGTCTGTGCTAGGGGCATAAGAACAAAGTCTGGGTCTGCTTCTTGCTGTTGTGAATAGCTGTCTGCTTTTTTAAAATGCAGAAATGAAAATAGCAGTCACATGATGTTCTTTCAAATGAAAGTTACACAGTGATACAATTAAGGCAGACACACACAAAGTAAGGCCACTTCCTGCCATTGAAAATATCACCTTTCACAGAGTAGTTAGTACTTGTATTTATAATTTAGTTTCATAGGATACATTTCTTTTCCTTAGAATTAGCAATACAGTATTTGCTTTTCCTTTTATTTTTTTACACTTTACTTTTCAAAAATAGTTGGTACAATCTGCAGCAAGCGTGCAAAATAGACCAATCACAAGAGTAACTAGTTCTTACAACGTTTGAAATTGTATGAACCAGTGCAGAGTCCCCCGACCAGCAGCATCAGCATCACCTGGGAACTTGTAGGAAATGTCAGTTGTGGGGCCCCATGCCAGACCTGCTTGCTCGGGAATTCTTAGAGTGGAGCCCAACAGTATGGTCTAACAAGCTCGGCAGATGGTTCTGATGCCTACTGAAGTTTGTAGTGGGTATGGGGGCTCTGGACCCTGTCCACCTGGGCTTGCTTGTTTGAAACCACTTACTGAGCACTCTCAGTGCCTCACTTCCTTCATCTTGTAAAACTGAGATAATGAGAGTAAACTACCTCATAGGATTGTTTCGAGGAGTACATGTAAAATGTTGACAGTTGTTGCCTGGGGCTGGTGGCAGGAGCAGGGACTGGCTGCAAACAGGCAGAAAGGAACTTTTGGAGTGATGGAAATACTCTAAAACTGGAACGTGCTGATAGTTGCACAACTCTATAAATTTATTAGAACTCATTGAATTGTAACTTACAAGGGGTCAATGTTATCATCTGTAAAGTATACCTCAGGAAAACTGGTTTAAAAAATATTGAAAATATTTAAAAGAGTGCCTCGCTCATAGTAATTAGATATTCCTCATCATTTATGCCATTAGAACAGATTTATCAAATTGTACATGTTTTTCTAAAAAGGAACTAATCTCCCTCCAAAGTGTGCAGGTCTTGTTCTGCCTTGATGTCTTGAGTGGGATGACCTTCTACTTGAGGGCTGTGACCGTCTACTGATTCAAAAAGTAAATTAGGCCTATGCCAACCATTCTAATGATAACAATTTTACAGATGAAAAAATGATATTCCTTACAGTATAGTAGTTTATCAATATAACCAATCCAGTTATATTACTCTACAGATAACACTTTCCTTTAAAAAATGTTGGATGTATGGATATTTGCTCTAATTCATCAAGCTTCATCACTGCCATCTCTATTTCAATAAGCAATGATTCATCACAAACTGTGTAGACTAGGGTACAGGCAAGAGAAGCAATATAAGACAGAATACAGAAAAATATAGAGATGGCAATGCATATAGCCTTAGAAAACAACCACATTTTAGTGCCAAGACTACAGATACGTAAGTATTTAATAATATTTATTGATTTGGTTGACAGTCGGCAATGTTGAATTTTCCCTGAGCCCTGTGCTCCTGGAAAACAAAAACGGTTAAGGAATCCTCCTACTCTTTTGTGCTGCAGGAAACAGCTAAAGGCAAAGAGCCACTCTCCTCCTGGACTCAGAGAAGACAAGACAAACCACTCTTCCTCATGAATCCAATAACCCTCAGATGACTCCCTTGTTTACCTGCCTCTATAAAACCACAGTCCTTTTCTTTGATATGTTACTCACTAATACGCATTCTCCCTCTTGCAGTATCCTGAATAAAATTATCTTTGTATTTGTACGGTGCATTTTGTTTTTGATGAAATACATAATGAGTAAGTCTGGCTGGCCTTTCTATTCACTTTTGGTTAACAACGTTATTTGAAAAATTTGACATTTTACAATATGCCAGAATATATACAAACACACACACACACTTATTTAGCATTTTAATCACATGAATTAGTGCTGGAGTATAAAAAGGAGAAAGTAAAATTAATTTGCACAATACAACTACCTACTGCTAAAGGAGGATGGGCAAACTTTTTCTATAAAGGGCCAGGTAGTAAATATTTTAGGTTTTGCATGTCATACCATCTTCGTTGCAACTACTCGACTCTGCCACGGTAATGTGAAAGCAGCCACTGACAATACATAAACAAATAGGCATGCCTGTGTTCCAATAAAACTTTATTTACAAAAACAGGTGGTGGGCTATAGTCTGCTGACCCTATCTGGAGCAGTGTTTCCCAAGGGGGTTCCAAGGAACGCAACCTTCAGAACATGTTAATAGATAATATGAAAAAAAAAGAGAGGGAGGAAGCATTAGGGTGGTGGCCCACGGTGACACAGATTTGGGGAAAACTGGAAAACAGTTTTACTACAGCACTTCTCAGCAACTTTAAAATGCTATGTGCACTGTGAACCTCCAAGGGATATCCCTTGCAATATTTTCCAAAACCTCAACTCAGAGTTATTGTGTTTCTTAAAAGCATTTAGCCTGGCCAGTTGGCTCAGCTGGTTAGAGCTTGGTGTTGATAATGCCAAGGTCAAGGGTTCGGATCCCTGTGCTGGCCAGCTGCCAAAAAGAAATAAAGAAAAAAGTATTTTAAAAATATATAGAATTGGGGCCGGCCCGGTGGCGCACTGCGCTAGTGCGCCACTTGGGAAGTGCGGCAGCGCTCCCGCCGAGGGTTCGGATCCCACATACAGACCGGTTCCCGCTCACTGGCTGAGCGAGGCGTGGGGGCAACACCGAGGGTTGCGATTCCGTTGCCGGTCCCAGTCCGGTACGGGCGTGACACTGAGGGTTGCGATCCGTTGCCGGACACGGAAAAAGACAAAAAATAATATAATAAAATAAAATAAGATAAAAAAAAAAAATATATATATATATATATATAGAATTATTAGTAATCTGAGCTGGTTGGTTAGCTCACTCAGAGCTTGGTGTTATAGCACTAAGTTCAGGGGTTCAGATAACTGAACCAGCCAGCCACCAAAAAAAAAAAAAAAAAAGAAAAAGAATGATTAATATTCCAATACTGCTTTTTAAAAACACTAGCTATCTTTTAAAAATACCTATATATTTGAACATTTGAGTGGGGGAAGGTTACCTTTCTAAAACGTATTTTGTAATTCTAGAAGTGTAATATAGAGAACATAATTTAACTTACTCTGAGACAGGTCACTATGAGGTGCAGTATGAGCTCTTATACTTCCTATAGGATTATAGTGGTTTTTTTGGATGGGGGGTGGTGGTGTCTTTTTCTAAGTCATAAGAGAGAGGTGGAGCTATTATTTCTGTTTCTAAGTCTTCTCTGCCATATTGCTTCCTTCCATTTCCTCATTTAAAAGGCCCTGAAGCAGCACCTCCTGTGTTAAGCTACAAAACAAGTTCTGGGAAAAGCTAATAGTATACACCCACTGAAAAAAAAAAGGATTCAGTGGTCACAAGAGGTTTGAGAAATGGTGAATTCTATATTCCCTCTTGGAGATTCAAAATGGACATCAGCTTAGTAAAGACTCAGAAGTCCGGAAGTAAAAAACATTGTTTAACCCAGTATTTCCCAAATTTATTTGAAATAGAATATCTTTTTTGAAGTACTCCTATTAACCTTTGCTTGGCAAAAACTGCCCTAAACACACACATACAACACCAGCTAATTAAAATTCTTAGAATGCTATGTAAATTCAGAGTCAATAAACTTAAAGTCATGAACTTGGTGACACCCCCTTCAGTGATTCTGAAGTTTTTTCCAGTTATTCCAGGTTAAAAAAAAAAAAAGAAAGAAACTTAGTGAGATAATTCCAGACATCAGAAATCTGAAGTGTTATTCTGTTGAAGAAATGTGGTTTTCTCCTTTCAGGACCTCAGTAGTAACACTGCTTTATTATTAAGTTCACACACCCTTACGCCTTAATTTGTTCTCTGTATTATGCAGGTAAAAGCAATTATTTGTAGTTATCAATAATACTGCCAAAGCCTCTATGTCTTACTTTCATTGTTTTTTTCCCTCAATAATCAATATTTTTCATTTCAGCTACTTTTAATTAGTACAACTCCTTTACTTTGACATATTTTTCAAATATAAGCAATAGATGCTCATTATAAAAAAAATTAGATGTTAACAGAAAAACATTAAAAAAGTTCCACTCAAGGTTAGCAACTATTAATATTCCTGGATTCAATCTTCTAAGTCTGTGTTTTTAAAATGAAAGAGTATACTATACATACCATTTTAACCTTATTTTTGTCACAATATAGTTCTTACTGCATCTTTTCATATTAATAAAAATTGATCTAATCATAATTTTAATGGCTACATAGGAATATTCTACCTTATAGAGCATCATCATTTTTAAAATCAAACCCCTATTGATGGATAGTCAGGTAGTTTCTAATTTGTCTTGTGAATACAAAGAGCATTGTGATCAATATAGCTGACATATATCTTCCAGAAATTACCCAATTAGTTCCCATGGTGGACTTTAGTCTCAGTACTTTCCCATGAAGTCATCCTATGTGGCAGTACATATAGCATCATGTAAGCCCTGCCTCCTACTCCTGATTGGACCAAAGGGCAGCAAACCTCAGATTGGCCAGTGATCCATTAAACACCTGGGTGAGAAAAGACAAGATGGGCCAGTCCCTCTCTCAGGACTGACAGGGAATGATGCCATTTCCAGGGAGAGCATGCTTTAGAGAATGGAAGATGAAGCTACGATGGGCATCGATCTGCCATATGCAGAAACTGTAGATGGTAGCAGAAGTGAAAGCCGCTGTGGATAGGGGCAGGCAGGCTGATGCAGGTACGCTGGAGTGAGGAAGACCTGGGAACTGCTGCTGATGAGGTTGTGGCATCACAGCTTTTGTCCTCTGAGAGTGCAGGTGAAATGCCTCAACATCTGTAAGTCTCAAGTATTTACCTCATAAGAGGATTAAATGAGAAAGTAATCTAGACTGCTCCATACATAGTGAGTGCTCAATGTGTGAGCATACTTCAAAAAAGTTCATGAAAAGATTCTTTAATTATCCTTTAATTTTAATTTTAATTTTCCACAAACTTTTTGAAGTACTCTAGTATTTGCCCAGAACCAATTTGCTGGGGCATCTCTGGTGCTGAGGCAAAGTGCTCTGTTTCTAGGTGGGGCTTCTGGGACCCATACTGAATTTGAACACAGACAGCACAACCAGATTATAATAGCCACTTACAAACCAGTCATCACATGTGTATCAAGCATTTGTAGATTTTAGGTGCTACATGGGTCAATTTCTTTACAGGAATTAATCCACACCAACATCTAGTATGGGTAAACTGAAATGGGGGGGGCCGGCCCGGTGGCGCACTGCGCTAGTGCGCCGCTTGGGAAGCGCGGCGGCGCTCCCGCCGAGGGTTCGGATCCCACATACAGACCGGTTCCCGCTCACTGGCTGAGCGAGGCGCGGGAGCAACACCGAGGGTTGCGATCCCGTTGCCGGTCCCGGTCCGGTACGGGGGCGACACTGAGGGTTGCGATCCGTTGTCTTTTTGCCGGACACGGAAAAAAGACAAAAAAAAAAAAAACTGAAATAGGGGGTTCTCTAAAGGAGTTACACTCCTCTTCAACCTGGCAATCCTAACTCTAGGAATTTATCTTAAGGAATTGTTTTAGTTCGGTTCTTTTGCTTGCAAGAGATTCATTCAAGCTTCCTAAGTTTATTACTAGGATACATATACAGTGGTCTTTAGGAAAGGCCAATTGTCCAAGCCTCGGGGAATGTGTTATCTGGTAGTTCTCTGGGTCCAAGGCAGCTCACAGTTCTACAATTCTGAGTGCTAACATATGAGGGTACTTCAAAAAGTTCATGGACAGACTCATGTTATCTTTTAATGCTATTTTTCCACAAACTTTTTGAAGTACCCTCATATTCAAGAAAACAAAAAAGTGGGAGAGAAAGAGATGACTTCACTCGCCAGTGCTTTAAAGAACAAAGTGGCTAACACAGATACAGAGGACCGTTCCACACTCCTTTTCTGCTATCATTAAAGCAACGGGGTGGGACAGTTTCTCCCTTCTGTACACCCATCCACTCCCTTTCCTCCTCTTCAGTCTTCTCCCCCTCTGCTTAGACTGCTAGATATTAAAGCAATTCTTTCCCTTTGATTTTAAAGTGATTGAGAAAGAGATTGAGAGAGAGAGAGAGAGAAGAATGTAGAAATGGAAGGGGAGAAAACCAGTGTAAAGTTGAAACTGCCTCAAGCCTATATTCTCAGAATGGCCCTACGGTCTCACAGTGCATCAAATAGGGAGCAATAAAAAAGAAACAAAACAGAACCATACCTCACAAGAGAGTTTATAGTAGTAGTCCTTACAGAGGTATTTACCAGAAAAACTGGGGAAGCCACTTCAAAATGCATATGGCCAGGCTCCACCCATACCCCATACACCACTGGGTTAAGCTTTAGAGCGGAAAAAAACAGTGGTGTGTCCTGAGTTCCATTCATCTATCTGATGTCTGGTAGTACCTGGAAGACAGTGATATTAGTAGTGGGTTCTCTAATTCAACATATGCCAAATATATCTACAAGAAAAAAAAGAAAGAAAAATTCAAACATCTTCAGTGTTCTTTTTGTAACCTCACTCCGTCTTTTATCTCAAAAATACTGAACACATTGTTTAGAATGGGGGTGCAGAAGTGATCACAATACATCAAAAAGTGTAGGTGCATTCTGATGAGTTTTTCTATTCCTTGCTCAGTTGATTTCGTTTTCTATTTTTGGAGGACATAATCCCTATGCTTACTGCTTATACAGCATCTAAGCTTTTTCCTTAAGATGGGTCAAAGTGTCAAGGGTTTCATGACGGCCTCAATCAATTCCTGCAGAACACTGTGGATCAGCTAACAACTTAAAATAGGGACACAGTTTTTATAGTTTCAGCTTAAGGATCATAAACACAAGTGACCACCTGAGACCACAGAGGACCGGATATGAGCTACTTATAGCAAAACTGAGCCAGTGGACAAGAATAGCAGGAAAGCGGCCGATTTTCTTGTAGTGAGGCCCTTTGAAGTAAGCTATTTATTAAACATTATATTACAGTGTTCGAAACAAAAATCTTTGAAGGCAGGTTATCCTACTCTGCACAGTGGCCCCTGCTAACGAATTACTTCCTTTTCCCCTTAGGTTTTGTTTTTCCATTCGTGAAACTAAAACCCGGATTGTTTTCCTCCACCTATGAAACTAGCTGGCACAAAGCACTACTTCTGCCAATAATGCCGATCAAGAGAAGGAGGATTGAAAACATACACCAATCCTCCACTTCCTAAACACCACAAGAAATGTGCATATGAAGAAACTGCTTCGTAAAGTTTAGCAACTTCTCTAAAATAGAAAACGAGGTTAAAAGAAATGAAATAAAATGACTAAAATCAGCAAGAATTCAAACAATAGGACTTCAATTTTTATTTAAAAGCAAAATTCACATATTGCATTTCCTATTTTGCAGCTCTAAGCTAACAGGCCTTATCTCAGCTAGCATTTTTCGATTTCTCAATACAGTTTCCTAGATCTACCAATAGCGGTCTCATCTTAAAGAAACATTCAAAAGAAGACCAAAAAGGTGATATAGTTTATTCTTTTAAACCAATCAATAACTCAAGAGCCTTTGCCTGGGGAAGGAGTAATGAGAAGTGGAATAGCCAATGAGCCCACATACGTGGTAACATGTAAAGACACGATGGAAGAATCCTGGCCCCCTCTCCAAAGATGTCTCCAGCCAAGTGTGCGCGGACAGGAGGAAAGGATGGAGCCAGACACATGGCTGTGGCTGGTTCAATGCAGCTGTGAACGGCAGGAAGCTTTTTAAAATCTAGAAATACATCAAAGGGCTAATGCAGATTAAGCCCTGCTCCTTTTTTTTTTTCCTAAAAGGTTCACTTTTGCTCCTAATATAAAGACTTAGATATTTCTTCAGATCATAAAGCAAGTGGTACTTTTAATGATGGATTAAAAATTATTAAAGTAAGAAGATGGCTGTTCCTCCCCATTCTTTTTTTTTTTTTTAAAGTGATAAATTCAGGAAAAGACCAGTCTATGCCAAATTTATCCCTTACTAACCTTCAGGGATGTGGGGTAAGCCAAGTATGATGTTAGTAAAAAGTCAAATTAGTAATGATGTAGTTACTTTTTGTTAATTCCATTATTAGAAACATTAGATAATATATAACAGTATCTAAGGCATATAGCTTTAAAAATAGTAAGCATCTTCACTATCAAGAGTTAAGGTAAAATAAACTTGTGCTCACAACTGGATTCTTCAAACAGAAGAGTTGTTACATCAATAGAATAACTACAGTCATGCGCTACCTAATGTTGTTTCTCGGTCAACGACAGACCACACATGACAGTAGTCCCATAAGATAATATCAGCTATTCCATACGGCCAAGGCGTGTAGAAGGCTGTACCATCTAGGTTTGGCTAAGTACACTCCATGATGTTTGCACAACAATGAAATCACCTAACAACACGTTTCTCAGAATGTATCCTGGTCATTTAGGGTCGCATGACTGTATTTCTAAGTGGATTAACACTTTCACAAAGAAAAAAACGAATCCACCAGGCTCCCTGAAGAGCCCACCTCCACCAGCTTCCCTGGATCTGCACCCACCCCAGCTCCTCCTTCCTCCAGCCTGCACAGGCTATGCACTTCCTGCTGGGCCTGCAGCATTCTGCTGGACCCCCTGATCTGGTTCTTCCCACTTCCCCGGGACCCTGCTTCATAACACTACTCCTTTTCTCTTCTCCATTGGCTCCTTCTCTTCAGCCTAAAAGCAAGCTTGAGTCATTCCCTAAACAAACTCTCCCTGGACTCAGCCTGCATCCTTTTTGGCTACTGTCTTCCCCATCGCTGCCACCATCATATACTCCAAACAGTCCCCTGCCCTGGCTGCTGCTACCACACTTCCGCTCACAAGCAAACCTGTCCCAGAGTACTGTCATCGTCATCCCCACTGTTCTTCCTAGCTGACAGCCTAGCTGAGGCATTCACACATGCGATACCTCAGGGGAAAAGACTGGGACTTACAGAAACGTAACTGAGGAGGCTATTTCTTACTAATAATGGAGTCATCTATCAGTTTGCTGTTATCTAGAATCTTGGTCAGGAAACTTGTGCCCCATAAGAAAATCTGAGGGTTCCTCCATGTGACATAATCACAGTGATCCCCTACTACAAGATTGGGTGCTCCTGTGGTGAGCAGGCTTTTCTGGTTTCATTTTTAAGTGATGAGTAAAAGTTTATCCAGAATGTGGGGAAAGGATAATATGGGCTTTTTCCCCAGTATATGAAGGGTTTTACCTAAAAGGGCCCAAATATTTCTTTAATAAAAGTGGGTGGTGGGCTATGAATGATGATTATCTGCCAGGGAGTAAGATGGATTATCATCTATTTTTAGGTAACACCCCAGAAACTGTGACTTTTTCTTATCTTGAGTGAGAAGGTTCTACATGCAGGGTCAGGGTGTTTTTCTGTTCCTCTGAAACTTGTGCAAAAAGAAAAGTTGGCTAGATTCAATTTCTCTGGGCCTACCAGTTCCAGTTCTGTGAATTTTGCTACTATGATATGGAGGACCCTAGGCTTCCCGTTTTATAGTAGGAAAATTAACTAGGCTTGTCCACAGACAGCATTCTAGGTGTCACAAACAATCTTCTGAAGCCAGCCTAGGAGAATTTCCAGAATGAGCGTGTGTGTGCATGGGCTAGAGTGAGCAGCCCTGCCCACGTGACTTTACTTGGGACCCACCACCATGCACTTGGCCAGGCTGTGAAAAGGTAGGCAAGTCTTCCTGGTTCAGGCAAAGGTGGCAAGTATCCGGGAGCAGCTCCAGGGAGCTGTTCCCTCCTCCTATGAGAACTAGGTCAGAGGTGACAGTGCCGGGGGAGGGAACTCCCCCAGGGACACTTTGGGGAAGGGGTCCGGGGGAGGGGCAGGGCCAGAGCCCTCTCTATCTTCACACTTATCCTGGTTCTCCTCAATTCGTTCGTTCTCAAGCTAGAGTGGTCTTTTCTTACTACAAAGCTTATTAGACCATCAATCACCTTGTCTCCCTTGCCTGAAACTCCTGTATGGGTTTCTACAGAAGGAGCAACTCAGGGTGGAGCCAATCAGTCTTACACAAGCCCACCAGGTAGTGCATATTAAGGGATGAGAAACACTGCTCTGAAGGGCCTCCTGCCTCAGGGCCTCTGCACAGCAGTTCAAAGTTCTTCCCTCCCTCCTTCATCTACCCAGCCCCTCTTCACCATTCAGCTCTCAGCATAGGCACCACTTCCTGGGGTACGTTCCCTAACTTCCCTGGGTAGTTAATTCTCTTCCAGTGCCCCCTCAACCCACCCAAAGGCTCTCACAGCACTTGGCCCGGTTCTGGCTGTTCCTTTGTGTGATTATTTGATTAATGTCTATCATACCCATTAGAATGATAGACACTAGGGCCGGCCCAGTGGCGCACTGGATAGTGCGCCGCTTGGGAAGCGCGGCGGCGCTCCCGCCCGAGGGTTCGGATCCCACATACGGACCGGTTCCCGCTCACTGGCTGAGCGAGGCGCGGGAGTGGCACCAAGGGTTGCAATCCCGTTGCCGGTCCCCGGTCCGGTACGGGGGTGACACTGAGGGTTGCGATCCGTTGCCGGACACGGAAAAAGACAAAAGACAAAAAAAAAAAAAAAAGAATGATAGACACTAGAGAGCTTAACTAATTGTACTTGCTATTGTATCACCAGCACCAAAGTCCTGCCTGACAGGCAATACACACTGCAAACCCAATGAATCAATGAGTGGACAAGCACTACACAAAGAGGAATAGGCTTCGTCAGAGGGAGCACTCGGGGGACCCATGCCCTACTAGAAACAGTGAAGGGACTCAAAACAAGGGAATAAGTCTGTGGCTCAGACTTCTGGTCACCAATAACAGTAGTGGTCATTATTAATTAGTAGTAATTAGTAACGATAGTGTGTCATATCCTGCTTCAGGAGTTTTACACGTTAACTTATTTAATCATCAATGGAGGTGCAGAGATAAGTAACTGTCCTGAGGTTAAATGCACAGTAAAGGGCAGCACCAAGACTACTGGACCCAAGCAGTCCGGCTCCAGACTTCCCGCTCTGCCCATTTGCCATTAATAACGACTGCAAAGGGGGCTAGGAATGAGCTGTGGGCAAGAGCTCCAGTCAGGAACCTGAGGTGCCCAATGTTAAGGGACGCCCCAACCCCTACTGACCTTAACATATGCATTCTGCTTCTGTACAAATCGCTTGCTAAAATAAATGGGAGAAGAAACAAAGTAGCATGGCCAATGCCATTTTAGGCTGGAAAGTCCCTATGGGGAATCCAGGGTGGGGAGGGGCTACAGGACTACCCACAAAATTAGCTTATGTATCGCTGGCTTGCTTGCATTGGCTAGATTGTGTCAGGCGTGAAAAATTCCCACCTAGCTAAAAATAAAAGCTGCGAGAGGTTTCAACTCGGGGCTGTGCTCCTTGATTGGCCTGCGTAGCCCTGGCTGCCAGAAATAAACTCTTTTCCTTTTCCTATCACCCAGTTCTTGTGGGCAAATTTCTTTTACCCGTCGGACACTGGCCATAACACCAACAGCTTCTAGAGAGAATCGGAAGCTTCTCCTCTCTGTGCTCCAAGCACTGGCGTGGGTGCCCATTTTAAGCTATGTGTAATACAAGTGTTGTGGGCTGGTGACTTGAGGGACAGATGGAGTGAAGAATATGAGGATGACTACACCCTAGAGCTGTGAAGCACTCTAGAAGTTTCTAAAATCTGAGAAACTGAGCCTGGAAATTGAGTGAGGAAGAGAAGGACAGTCTCTTCTTCCTTTGACTTCGAGGCAGAATCTAAAGGAAGTGGGAAAGGGAAACCTAAATGGGCCTCACTTATCTGTAACCAGATTTGACAAACAAGGGTAGGGGTGTGCCTATATCTCAGCTGAAAAGAAAAATGAAATAGGGTTTCTTTTGTTGTACAAGACACTTCAGATAAAGCACTGTGATAATCCTAACTCCATCAGGGACTGCTTTTTGCTATCAGAATAGTTTTCCTTCTTCACCAAGAATAACAACAACGGTTATGCATTTCCATATTAATGTAACCATTTCAGAGCAATGTGGCCCAAAGTTGCACTGGAGTGAGAGCTACTAGAAAAACTACTGACTCGAACAGCATTCATCTCATCCTCCTTTAAATATCAGAACTCCCCCCCCTCGACCCCCACCCAAGTCCCCAGTCCCCAACTACATATAACTAAAATCATTCAGATAAACAGACTATGGATTTTCAACATTCAGTTTCAAATGCTGCAGCAATTACAGCTATCACTGAGAACTGAAAGTTGTATAACATAACATCAGATAGAAAACACGTAGAAAACAGTACAACTTTCAGGAGTATTTTCTTGCTCACTGCATTTCCAACAGGAGTTGCAGACTCTCGATCTAAATTAACTGCCTTTAGGAAACAGCTATGGCAAGTAGAAAGTTGCCAGGATCCTATCTCATAAAGGTAAATGCAACTTTACTCTAGGGTGTGAAACATGTTTCCACAATGCTAGTTAGAAAGGAGTGATTACGTTGTGCCAAGAACAATACTAAGTGTTATGCATACATTATCTCGTTTAAGTCTCACTCTAGCCAACGAGGTAGATGGTATTATTACTCTCTTTTTTCAGACCTGGAAACTGTGCTGGGAAGGAGTAAATGAGGCTAAATCAAATAGCCAATAAATTAGTATCTGCCTGACTTTAAAGCAGGTGCCCTGTGAGGAGAGTGGAGTCAGTATGGTCAGACCCCCTTGCCTCACATGTGGCTGGATATGAGGATGATTCAGCACATCCACTGTAACAAGTTATGAAAAAGTAGAGTTAGTGCGCACGTGCGCCCGTGTACCGTTTGGCTTGTTGCAGTTCTTGAGTACTCTTCCGTATGGAACGCAGCGGCTCTGAACTACTGGTCAGCGGAGCTCGCCGCTAACAATAAAGCATGTCCACTTTGCCGGCGGCTGCTCCGTTTTTCTTTCACTTACCTGGCTCAGTACCTGCACAGGATGGGGTAGAAGGGTCTGTGATCCTGCCCAACAATTGGCGTAGTTTCGGCAGGATGAGCAGGTAAGGGAGCCATGAGCCCCTTGGGAGGGGGAGGAGATGTGGCTGCCCTCAAGCATGTTGTACCTGGTGGCAGTGTTCCGGTGGACTTGGGCTTCACTAGAAATGTGGGACCAAGTGGATGGGTCCCCTGAGAACACAGAGGAAGCTCTCAGGGTACTGAGCTCCATGGTGAAGGATGAGGAATCCCGGAGAATGGCTGGCTGTTTGGGCTGGTTGTGGTTTGCTGTACTGAGAGCCGATATGGACCAGGCACTCCATGAAGCAGCATGGCAAAAGGCAGACACGCTGGAGAATGAAGTACAGGACAGGTCATCTCCATTCCTGAAGCTGAAGAAGATGATGACCCCGAGGATGAGTTGGGAGAACCTGTGTGTCTCCTTGCACGACTTATTGTGCATCAGAAACAAGCAAACCCCTAGCTGCTTGGATCCTACAGTTGTGGGACCTAGGGGTGGATGGCAAATGTACAGTGTGTGTTAGCATTAGTGGATACCCGTGCAGAATGTAGCCTGATACAAGGCAAACCAGATAAGTTTCCAGGAGTCACAGTGAATGCTGATAGCTATGGAGGACATTCTATGACAGTCAAAGCTGTGTCTTTGTTCCTGAGCACTGGACGATTGCTTTTTTGTGAATATACTGTGTATGTATCTCCCGTATCTGAATACATCTTGGGTATAGCTGTGCTTTATAGGCCACACCTGAAAATGACAGTTGGAGAATTCCTGTTGTGGATACAGACAGTGAAGCCTGTGTTCTGAGGACATGCTAAACATGACCCACAGGTATTACTCAAGCCAAGGTGTGTGGTCAATATGAAATAGTATCACTTGCTGGGAGGACATGCAGAGACAGGTGCCACTATACTGGAGTTGGAGAAGGTTAGCATCATTTGTCCTGCACCTAGTCCTTTTAACACCCCAGTATGGCCAGTGAAAAAACCTGATGGGACCTGGAGGATGACTGGACTATCGAGATCTGAACAAAGTAGTGCCTCCTTTGCGTGCAGCTGTGCCTTCGGTTCATGACTTGATGGATCAGCTGACGACTCAGCTAAGAACTTACCATTATGTACTGGACCTTACAAATGCTTTTTCTCTATCCCAATCTTGGCTGATAGCCAAGATCAATTTGCCTTCACCTGGGGAAGAAGGCAATGGACTTTTCGGGTGTTACCCCAAGGCTACCTGTATAGCCCGACCATCTGTCATGGTTTAGTGGCTGGGGACCTAGCCAAGTGGACTAGGCCCAGCATGGTTACAATGTTTCATTATATAGATTATGTCTTACTCACCTCTGATTTTCTTGCAGATTTCACCAAGGCAGCTCCAACACTGCCAGGTCATTTGGAACAATGTGAGTGGGCCATATATAAGGGTCTTACCCTTTGGATATGTACTTGAAAATATCAGTGGTGGACAGTAGGCCACCGACCCCTATGGGGACATGCCATGTGGCAAGACTTATGGGAATTAGGACATGGAAAGGAAGTAAGTCTTTGCCATGTCACAGGACATTTCCCTTTAGCCAGTTCAGACAATGATGAAGCTGATGCACCGGCTAAGGTAAAGTGGCTGGAGAGAGCTCCAGCACCTGATGTAGCCCAATGGTTACATCAATGAAAGCAGCATGCTGGCTGCAAGGCTGTGTGGTTGATGGCCTGCTGGGTGCCACATAAACCTGAGAATGCCCCTGATGGGTAGATGTACTCGATAGCTTGCCAGGTGCTGCATGCAGATACCAGAAAACCCGAGAGGAGGATGCTCCTTACTTGGTGGCAGGTGGATCTTGTGGTATCACTGCCAAAGTCAGGGAATTTCACGTACATCTTCACAACCATTGATATGGCTACTGGACTTCTGTTTGTATGGTCTAGTAAGGACCCAGACCAGGTAAGCACTATTAAGGTGTTCAATAGCCTTATGGCCACATATGATTGACCCCTGGCCATAGAGAGTGATAATGGAACCCACTTTACTGGACATGAAGTACGGAAGGGGGCTTCTCAGTTGTCCATTCAGTGGAAGATATGCCATATCATCCCCAGGCAGCGGGAATGATTGAATAGTACAATGGTCTTCTGAATAAAGGACTAAGGCTAGCCGCCCAACCCCTATCTCTGAAGGGGTGGACATGGCAGTTATGGCTGACAGTCAGGAGCTTAAATGAGAGACCCCACAAGGGCAGGCCCTCTCCAGTGGAGGCTCTGTTGCATAGAGCCGCAGCACCTGTTCCTGCAACCATTCTTTCCAGGATGGTAAGTTGGCATGTATTCTGCCAGAGGGATGAGAACTCCCTCTATTGGTGCCAATAACTTTTGTCTTTTCACCCATAGTATTGTGACTGCAGGCATCAGAGTTGACTGGACACATACATACGTTCATGTGGCCAATGTGTCAGCTTACTGAATATGCACCAAGTTTCCTACCAGTGTGGCTGCCAGATTCCTGTGGATAACCACCCCAATGACGACTACTAACAGGATATGTATATGGGTGGGCTTTTCACGGCTAATATAGTTGAAAGGATAGAGCTGCAGGGATAAGCCTCAGGGTGTATTGAATGTACAATAAGTACAAAGGTTATAATGGATGCAAGGGTCAGCCATCCTCTCTAAGGGAACATCGTGGAAGCTTCCAAATGCATAGATTGTAAGGCAAGGGACCCTGAAGGGGTGGAGTATGAGGAGAGTGGAGTCTGTACAGTCAGTCCCCCTCGCCTCATATCCGGCTGGGTATGATTCTGCACATCCATTGTAAATAAGTTCTGAAAAAGTAGAGTTAGTGTGCATGCGTGCCCATGTATCGTTTGGCTTGTTGCTGTTTTGTGTACTCCTCGGTAAGGAAGGCAGTGGCTCTGAACCGCTGGTCAGCGGAGCTCGCATCTAAAAATAAAGCATGTCCACTTTGCCGGCGGCTGCTCCATTTTTCTTTTACTTACCTGGCTCAGTACCTGCACAGGACAGGGTAGAAGGGTCTGTGATCCAGCCTGACATGCCCTCAATTTCCCTGTAAATTACCTTTTTTATTCAAACAGATAGGACATACATTATTGAAGTAATCACTATAAAATTCAAAAAGGAATTCAAGAAAGAAAGCAAGATCTTTACATATATGTAAAGGAATTGAGTCCACAAAACTAAAAATGGCAGAATAAAGTGACAAACTTCAGAATTCAAAGTCTTCATCCTATTCCCTTATTCAATTTCCCTGCCCCTTTGCTATAAAAAACTAAGAAAGGCAATTTTACATGAATTTAAGTTTAGCTGCACTATATGAATTTGTATTTAGCTGCACTGTATACACCAGCTGGTTGCCACTGAATACTTATCTGTGATTCAGATTTCTGTCCCATTGAAATTGGTCCATTTCCCCAGCATCTAGGATCTTGTTGGGAACATAATAGGCACCTAACAAATACATGTTGAATGAATGAATGAATGAGTAAATGGATTACAAACTTCTATGGTTATGCAAAATAACAGTGGGTATAGACAGGACATTTTCTTCCCTGCTTCTGCTAATTTTGAACTAGTGACTCGAAAGATACTTAATATGTTTTTCCTTCTTCGCAATATGAATGCTAATTAAATACAGTGTCAGCTATTATACTCCTTAAAAACACATGTAGGTGGTCTACAGAACAGGATTAATACCTAAATGACTAAGGAATTAAAGCACTGGTATTTGAAGCTTTGACAAATATTTTCACTATTTGAGTTTCCAAGGCAAAATATCAGTTCACAGGCAACAAGAGGAAACTGACCAGTAATGTGCAAAAAATATTATTAGTTCGTTTAAATCTCAAAATGTTACAAGATTCCTATTAAAAATTATATAAACAGCATTAATTTTCTCTTCTATGCTGATTATTCTTTTTTCCTCTCTTTATATAATGACCTTCCTGCACAGTATGTGCCACTATTAACGAAAAAAATAAATAAAGCCTAGGAAAATGAAAGGA
The DNA here is from genome assembly GCF_000696425.1 of Galeopterus variegatus. Classification (NCBI taxonomy): domain Eukaryota; kingdom Metazoa; phylum Chordata; class Mammalia; order Dermoptera; family Cynocephalidae; genus Galeopterus; species Galeopterus variegatus. The sequence continues at coordinate 434,098 of NW_007726892.1, forward strand.
ACTGCTTGCTTAATATCAAAAACATTTTATTTGAGGAAAGAGGAGATAACAATGTACTAGAAAGTATATATTAATTAAAATGTAGGTGCTTTGTTGTTTTGTGAGAGTTAAGTTTGTTTTAAAAACAAAAGAAAACACACAGCTAATACACGGTTTGAGCTACTTTTGTATTAATCATGACTTGTAGGGAACAAAACGAATCCTATATAGAGAAGACAAGTTCTGTCTTCCCAGCCACTAAGACAGTAACAAGTGTTGGTGAGCCGGAGGAGGAACTGGATCACTCATACACTTCTGGTGGGAACATAAAATGGGGCAGTCACTTTGGCAAACAGTCCAGCAGTTCCTCCAAAAGTTAAACATGGAGCCACCATATGACTCAGAAATCCCACTCCTAGGTATACACCCAAGAAAAATGAAAACACACGTCACACAAAAACTTGCTCATGAATGTTCACAGGACCATTATTCATATTAGCCAAAAAGACAGAAACAACCTAAATGCCTATCAATTGAAGAATGGATAAACGACTATGGTGTATCCATACCATGGGATATTATTCAGCCATACAAGGAAATGAAGTACTGACACATGCTACAACATGGATGAACCTCTGAAAATAGTATGCTAAGTGGAAAAAAAAAAGTCACAAAAAGCCACATACTGTATGATTCCATTTCTATGAAATGTCCAGAATAAGCAAATATAAAGAGACAAAAAGTTGATAAGTGGCTGCCAGGTGCTGGAGGGGTTGGGAGGAAATGGGGAGTGGCTGCTAATGGGGATGGGATTTCTTTGGGGGGGTGATGAAAATGCTGTAAAACTGTGGTGATGGTGGTTGCACAGATTTGTGAATAGACTAAAAACCACTGAACTGCACACTCTAAATGGTTGAATTATGTGGTATGTGATTTTTTTTCTCAAAATTACTAAGAAGTCCTTAGAAGCAGACATTTGAAAATTCTCTATAAATCAAGCACTCGAAGTATTCTGACCACAGGTAAGAGGTAAAAACAGACATACGTGACAGGAAAATAGTAAACATGCAAAATATCTACAAGGATTATAAAAATACTGATCTTGCAATAAATTTAAGAAAACTGCTTCTAAGGGCTAATACTTAGAATACGTACTAAGCAGGACTTTGACTATACCAGTCAAAAATAACTACTCTTTACACACGTAAAGGAAAACCGTGAAAATTCCACTTAAATATATATATATATATTTTTGGTGACCGGTAAGGGGATCGTAACCATTGGCTTGGTGTCATCCGCACCGTGCTCAGCCAGTGAGCGAACCGGCCATCCTCATATAGGATCCGAACCCGCGGCCTCGGCGCTCCCAGCGCTGCACTCTCCCGAGTGAGACACCGGGTCAAACACTTAAAAGTCAAATTAACTTATTTGCATTTGAAATTGAAGAACAAAAGAGGTCTAGTTTATAACAGTTTTGACCTATTTCAGACAGACATTTATTAAATATTTATTAAAATGCTTTAGCTTGAAATAATACTATAGGCACCAGCAAGAAAACAAATATGAGCAATTCAATTCTATACCTTCTGTTCAATAAAACTCTTCTCCATGGCAGGTGGTACAGAGAACTCTACCCAGGGGGTTAATCAAAATTCCCTTAGAATAATTGAAAAGCATCTGCATTTTCCCCCCAGAAACTACAAAAAAGTCATAGTAAGCAGAACATATAATCTTGATTATTAGCACTGAGCCAGTAGCAGCACAATGTGTTGTCCCAGAAATTAAGTTATAGGACACAACGTCATTGTGTGATAAGCTAGTGATGTCTCCCCTAATGAGACTGAAAACTCAAGGAAATCAGGAGAAAGACAATAATGACAGCAAGTTGCATATGTGATGTTTTGCTACTGTTGTGAAGCAAACTGCATATTATGCCAAATGCAATCTTTCTCAGAGCAGGATGATGAAGGGAGTGACCTTAGAGGTCACTGACCTCAACCTTTCATTTTACAACAAAGAAAACTGAGGTTTGGAAGGTCACTCAACCAGTTTGAAGCATTCCTGGGACTAGAAATGAGATCTTTCAGGCTCTTTTCATGAAATATTTTTTCCATCTGAGTATACATACCACAGAGGGTATTACATAAGAAATAGAAAAATTCTTAGGAACTTCTGAGGGCGACAATGGTAAAACTCCACATGGAAGCCATCTGTGAAAGCACATGACCAAGGAGTTTGGGGACACTCAAAATTCCAATCAAAGTGACCTGAGTGTCAGCTAAAGGGAAGCAGAACTATAGTCCTATATAGTTTAGTTCGGTAACTATTGCTTAGGTAGCTGAAACCTCACCAACTGTACAGTGTTAAGGCACAGAAAGGAAGACACAGAGGTGGCCATGGGACAGTGTCCATGTTGCAGGTAAGAAGTGATTCACCAGGTTTCTGCATGGCAAAGGGGCACTGTCACCCTTTGCTCTGATTACCATGTCAACCTGACTAGTTCTGAAATTATGCTAGTGAGTTTCCTAATTACTCTAGAGGGCAGAATAATTCAGTCAGTATTCTGGAGAGCAGATTTAAAGATTTGGTCACTGGAAAAAATACCTCTCACTTAAAATAAATGCACATTCTGGCTTAGACATCAGTCTCTGTGAGTTTAGTTATTATAGATCAGTTCCCTCGGATTTTATTAATTCCAGGTTCCCTGGGAATATTAATCATGTTTTTAAATTTTCTGTATCTTTTGATGTTTTAACATCCTGGAGGGACTTACAGACCCAGGTAGAGACTGCCTCTCCCAGGGCTAGCTAATTCCTAAAAGATAGTGAAGAACTTACTTGGGACAAAGCCAACCACCCCCCTCTACCAAACTGTCACACACTGAGCCAATATTTCCCCTGCCCTAAATCATCCCAGAGCCAGGCAACAGGCAGCTGGAGACCACCCCATAGCCCAAAGCCTGCCTACATTATTCAAACTAGTCCAGGGTCTTTTGTTGTTCCATATGAATGTTTGGATTGCTTTTTCTATTTCTGTGAAGAATGTCATTGGTATTTTGATGGGGACTACATTAAATCAGTAGATTGCTTTGGGTAGAACGGACATTTTCATGATGTTAATTTTTCCCATCCAACAGCATGGAATGTCTTTCCACCTTTTTGTGTCCTGTTTAATTCCTTTCAGTTTTCATTGTAGAGATCTTTTGTCTCCTTGATTAAGTTGACACCTAGGTATTTTATTTTTCTGGCGACTATTATAAATGGGCTTGCTTTCTTGATTTCATTTTCTACTAGTTTGTTATTAAGGCATAAAAACCGCTATTGACTTTGGGGTGTTGATTTTGTATCTTGCAACATTACTGAAGTTGTTAATCAGCTGTTGAATTTTTTGGTAGAGTCTATAGGACTTTCTATATAAAAGATCATGTCATCAGCAAACAAGGACAGTATGACCTTGTCCTCTCCAATCTTGATGCCCTTTCTTTCTCTTACCAGATTTCTCTGGCTAGTACTTTCAACGCTATGTTAAATAGGAGTGGTGAGAGTGGGCATCCTTGTCTTGTTCCTATTCAGGATGATATTGGCAATTGGTTTATCATAAATGGCTTTTATTGTATTGACATAATTTCCTCCTATACCTAATTTGCTGAAAGTCTTAATCATGAAGGGATGTTGACTTTTGTCAAATGCATTTTCTGCATCAATTGAGATCATCATATGGTTTTGTCCTTGGTTTCGTTGATGTGACGTATCAAATTTATTGACTTACGTATGTTGAACCAACCTTGCACCCCTGGGATGAATCCCACTTGATCATGGTGTATAATTTTTTTGATGTGTTGCTGTAATCTGATTGCTAGTATTTTGTTGAGGATTTTTGCCTCTACGTTCATCAAAGATACTGGCCTGTAGTTTTCTTTTTTTGTTGTATCTTTATTTGGTTTTGGTATCAGGGTGATGCTGGCCTCATAGAATGAGTTTGGGAGAATGGCTTCTGTTTCAATTTTTTGGAAAAGTTTGAAGAGAAGTGTTATTAATTCTTTTTTAAAGTTTTGATAGAATTCAAGTGTAAAGCCATCCGGTCCTGGGCTTTTGTTTGTTGAAAGATTTATTTATTAAATTTATTTTGAGAATCTTTGGCAGATGGCAACAGGATTTTGAGATACTTTGAAATAATTAGTGACACCCTAAGATACAGTGAAAACATGACTGAGATTACACTAAACTGACTTCCAAGAGCTACATATAATATAAATGATTTGGACAATAGGTAATGTCATAATTTTTTAGATGACTCTTTTAGAGAGGACAAAAGCCTCCCCTCAGCTGTGGGAATTTCCCAGAGCTTCACTCTGGCCTGTCCTGTGTCCTCATCATCCCCTCGTGTGACCACATCTGCTGCATGGCTTCAGATCTCACTGCTCCTGGTGAGGCACCAACCCACATGCCCACCCTAATCTTTGTCTTGATCTCCAGACCAGAACTTTCCTTACATCATAGATGTCTCTCAGGCATTTCAAACCTAAAAATAGTCAAAATCCAACTTATTATTTACTCTACCTTTTCTCTGATATAATTCTTCTCTTCTTCCTGTTTTCTCACCTTCAGCTAATTGCATCAGTGACCACTTCTAGAAACTGCAGAAACATCTTCAATTCTGCCTTATGCACATAACTGGACACTGGATCCTAAAGAGGCAACTCTCAAATGAACCCTCTTCTTTATTTGCCTCCCCCCCAAATTATCTTAAACACACACACAATCTCTGGTGACACTGTGACCCTCTTCTTTCAAGTCTTTCAATGAACCTCAAAGTCTAGCAAACACAGCCCAATCTCCTTGGCATGGTCCTGCATCATCTAGCCCTGCCATTCTGATTTCATCTCTCAAACAGACCTTTGTCACCCTACCTCCCTCTTTACTAGCCAACCTGCTCCTCCTTAAACACCTGGGACATCTTCATGCCTCTGTGCCTTCATTTATTTTATTCCCTTCTTTCTCTAACATCAGCACTGACTGCAGTTTCTGAACCTGCTGTCTCCAGGCCTTTGCAGATGCCATTCCCCTCTATCTGAAAGGCCTTCTCCTGCTTGCAAACTCTGTTCATAGCATGAGCTACAGATATCCACCCAAGGGCTGTCCATGATTCCTCCACTTCTTTCTCCAAGCCCTAGAATACCTCTACTTCATACATACTTCTCTTACCATTCTTATCACAGTATATTGGTATCATTGTTTACACCTCTATATCCTTAGGTGACAGTGAGCTTGCTGATGGCAGGGATATCTTTTTCCTTTGAATTGCCAGAATTCAAAGTCTGTCACATAATCAATTAATGTAAGATAAATTACTGACTACCATTAAATGCTAGGCTTTACTATGAATATCAAAAAACTTCATCAACCCTCCACAAAATATCTAGTGTGTGACCACCACCTGCTTTCCATTGCTGGATGGGAAAGGGGTCAGGAAAATGGAGAGCTTGACTCAGCAGGGATGGAGCTATGTGTATGGGGTAGAGTCTGATGAAGGTTCTAGCTTCTGTACCAGACATTTCCCACCCCTTCTCTTTTCTGCTTGCAAGGAAAGCAGGGACCAGTGCAGCATAGGTCAGGTGGGCAAGTCCCAAAGGGTAATTCAGCCCTGATGCCCTGCCAAGGGAAGAGCACAAGTGAAAAGCCTAAAGTAGCAGCACCTAAGGTGGCTGCAAAAGCAGGCTGGGACAGGTGGGAAGTTACGGCACTAGTGTGCACGAAATCCTGATAGGCCATCCTGTCATTCCTGAAACCCCACTGATATGAGAAAGAGATGGAATAGAGATGAGAGATTAACTTAAATCAGACAGGAGCAGAGGGACTGCTTGCTGATTTATAAGGTACAGAAAACTGCGGAAGTTCTCTGGAAGTTTATTTCTGGATGACAATACATAACCAAAAATGCATGATATCATTTACTTCTCAAAAGAGTACAAGATAAAGAAAAACAATGATGACAAGTGAGAGTTCTTTTCATTTTCCAATTATTTGGGTTGCAAACAAATGGGAGTTTGCTCTATTAAAATTCGATATCCATAATTGAATTTTCAGAAAAAGCAGAACTTTTTGATGATGTTTATATATCCATAAATATGAATGATGCAAACGCTGGGTTCTACAATACCAGATGACAAGATACAGCCCAAGCCTCAGCTCTTGCTAATTAAACGAATCAATTAAGAGACTACAGTTTCAACTGTGTAGCTGCTGTTCTGTAGTAGCAATAACAACCCCACGGGGAGGTCTTTTACTACATTAAAATGCTGTCCTCCACAACTCCATCTGATATTATTAGAAACAGTTATTTGTGTCTTGCTGTCATATTAGTAGCAAAGGCAAATTATGGAAATGTGTAGACCAGAATGGTCCCAGTATGAGACCAGGTTGGGTTTTCAGCCTCCAAGGGAACAATTGCTGAAATTCCAAAGTTCCCCAAAGTTCTCTAATGGAACTGATAAATCTATCAGCACAGCATCCGTTTAGAAGCTAGGTACGGGTCACATATTTACATACTTTCCTGCTAAGCTGATACAATTCAACTAGATGAATTATCATATTAAGTTTACCCTCCTGAGTTAAACTGATGGAGTTCAAAATTGTTTTCGATGGTTGTCATTAATCGCTGTTACTTTGTAAATGCTTACTTTGAAATCTAATTGTGCCGGTGTATCAAGGGTCATATTAATAGCCTTCTTAATGGTAAATCTTTGTAAAATATGTTTATTCTACTAATATTATCACTCAAGCTTTCAAGGCTAGTATGAAATAAAGTATATTTATTATCAATAAAAACTTAATTTAAATTGTACAATTTGAGATTTAAATTAGCTTTAAGAACTTTAGCATCGTTTGGTTTCATTAAGATCTCTGGCTAAGCTTCAAAGACATAGAATTTGATAGTTCCTCAAGAGTCCTTGGGTGAATGCCAATACCACAGCCACAAAGAAGCTGTTCATTGTAATCTCGGCTTATTTTCCCTTCTGGGCAACAGGCATTGTTTTTACGAGGAAAAAAATTCAGTCTCACTGAGATATGTTTCTCTTAACATTGCAGTACTTTAAAAATTAAATATAAACAATGATTACAATAGAAAAATTTGGAATGAAATGGTAATTTCTGCATCCTTAGACTAATAACAAAATATACATCCTTACTGGGAAGTACAGTTCAAGTAAGAAATTCCGGTTAAGTAAACTACTGTACCTCTTCCATTCCTTTATGAGCTTACTGTGTACCAGTTGATGTACACAGACTCACAGCTTCACCAGAAACATGCAAACAAAATAAACAAAACCCAGACAACAAACAATTTAAAATAGGCACAGATACACTGGAAAAATTCTGGAATATGTAGCTTACCAATTAAATGTATATGATGGACTGAATGTGTCCCCCTCAAATTCACATGTTGAAGCCCTAACCCCTAATGTGATGGTATTTGGAGGTGGGGTCTTGGGGAGGTAATTAGGCTTAGATGAGGTCATGAGGGTGGGGCCCCCAATAGAGCCCTTATTAGAAGAGGAAGAAAGACCAGAACGTGTGCTCACACTCTCTCTCTCTGCAATGTGAGAACACAGCAAGAAGTCAGCCGCCTGTAAACCAGGAAGAGGACCTTCACCAGAAACTGAATCTTCTGGCACTTTGATCTTGGACTTCCCAGCCTCTGGTACTGTGAGAAATGTCTGTTCTTTAACCCATGCAGTCTACAGTATTTTGTTATGGCAGCCTGAGCAAACTAAGACAGTTGTAGTCAGCAGTTACTGCAAAGAAATCGTGGATTATACAGTCAAGCAATTTGTTCTTAAGGTACTCTGGATGATTAACAGCTTGACTTTAAAGTCAGAGAGACCTGGTTTTGAGATAGGAGGTGCTCACTTTCCCTGAGGCTACCTCTCAGGCCCCTCTCCTAAACCCTGAGCAATAGGAGAGTTACCATTGCATGTTGCACCCATTTTTGAGCACAACATGGAAAGGTTGAGACCACAGGAGGCAAGTTTGATCAATTTCAGTGGTCAAGCATGCTCAGTAGAAAGGAGTTTGGCCTTGAATGACTTTCCACTGGAGGCACTAGAGAGCACTGCATGTTATTTTTTTTTTTTTTTTTAATTTTTATTGAATCATAATTGATTATACATATTTTGGGGGTAAAACGTTCACATATGTTGATCAAATCAACATTACCAGCATATATATTGTTACAAATCATACTTATTCTTTATGCCCCTTGTCCAATCTCTTCCTGTCCCCCTCCCCGCTCCCACCTCTGATAACCCTAGATTTCTTCTCTCCTTCTGAAAGAGTAATGGTTACTCTGTTGATTTGTTGCCTAGATGATCTGTCCAATGCTGAGAGGTGTGTTCAGGTCCCCCAATATTATCAAAGAGAAGATGCTTCTTCTGTCACTCTGGAATGGGCTTTGGGGAAAGAGACATCCTCTTCTTTTCTTTAGTCTCTGCTGGTGACTCTCCTGTGTCAATGCACTCCAGTGGCTGGCAGACCATCTTCACAGTGGCTGTGGCATCTACCCACTTTCGCAGCAGCCATGGTTATTATGGTTGGTGTGGTGGGCCATCTGCATGGAGATGAAGTTTTTGGCCTGCTCCTTACCTAGTTGTTGGTGGCACTGGTGGTGTGCCTGGTTGTGGGAGGGGGTCCAGTCCCTGGCTTCATGCTTCAGGACCCTGGGCAGGCCCTGTGGTGTTGGTGGTGTGCCTGGTTGTGGGGGGGGGGGTCCAGTCCCCCTTGCTTACTTCTAAAATGGGGGAATTTCCCATGGGGACCAGTACTTGAGCACTGTGGTTGAGCTAAATTGCTGCTTTGCTGCTGATTCCCTAGGGAAGGCTTTTTGTACAGCTCAGGTTTTAATGGTTGACTTTATAGGTACTCCCGGCTCTTGAGAGATCTGGTGTACCTGGGTTGTGTAGAAACTCTGGTCACGGCCTGAGTCTTTTCATCAAACTACATCCCATGCAATTCTATATTCCTGACCAGTCTCCTCTGAGTGGTCCTTCACTGACTGGGGAACAGATCAGTTGTCCTTGCTGTTCCCCCATGTTCCCCTGGTGGGCCTTTCTCCCCCACCACCCATGCTGCAAACACTTCCCATGGGACAGGCCATGTGCTGGTCCCTTGTAATGACTCACCAGCCTCTGAGTGGCTCCCTTTTTTCAGTTGTTGTGGTTCCTTGCTCCTATGTAGGTCCATGGGAACCCTGTTAGTGGTCTTGCTGGCCTGGGGGCCATCAAGGCCCTCTTCTCCCCTGCAGCCTCTGAACAGCTCCATCCAAAGGGCACAGCTGTGGCTTTTGTTGGCTCCTGCTCCATGCGCTCAGCAGCTGCAGCTTGGACACAGCTGGGGCTCAAAATGGTCAGAGCAGCTTTTTCTTTCTCTCATCATGGCTTCTCCCGCCTTCATGCACTCCATAGATCTCTCCTCCTCTTCCCTTGAGCTTTAGCAGTGCCAGCTTGGCTATCGTTTGCTTTTTCATAGTTGTAAATTGGTTGACTTTGGGGAGAGAAAGAAACTGGGGACTGTCTATTCTGCCATCTTGACTGGAAGCCACAGCACTGAGTATATTTTAAGTATACTTGGTGTCTATGCTGGAATTTGACCACTAAGCATGCTCCAGAAGGAACAAACAGAGCATGTGCAAGGCTAGAGTTACACAAGAGTTACATACCCGGGAACCAATCCCCTAGTTAAATATTCACAGACAGCATGAATATGTATAGACAGCCAACTACAGAAATTGGAAGGCAGGACAAAATGGTGCTGCTACTCACTCTCAAGTCAGCCTGCACTTTACCTGTGAAGTATGTATTCCTTATTTCTTACATTAAACCTGTTTTCATTTTCTACTCTGACTCTGCCCTTGAATTCTTTCTTGTGGTGGAGTCAAGAACCTAGTAGGGGACGGAGTTGAGGTCAGCCGTCTGACCTCCCCAGACCCTCTTCTGGTAACAGTTTTACATCCTGGTTCTACCAGTTTTTAATATAGTATAGTCATTTAACCTCTCGCTATGCTTGCTTTTATCTTCTGAAAATTAGGTATACACATCATCAGTATTTCAGCATGTTTGAATATGGGGCAGATAACTCTAGTCGTATGGGGGATGATAATAGATAAGAAGATATTTGGGAAAATAAATGTCAGTCCTCATATGAGCTATTAGTAAGGTACAGACCTAAGAAGTAGTGCTCTGCTTATACAATATATTTTTAAGTAAATTGCCTGAGTCATATTTTAGCTTTTATGTAGATCAAATACGCTTTCAGGTCTATATAGAGTGTGTAGTGGGCTAAACAGTGTCGTTCGAAAATCCATGTCTACCCAGAACTTCAGAATGTGACCTTATTTGGAAATAGAGGTCTTTGCAGATGTACTTAGTTAAGATGAAGTTTTACTGCATCAGGGTGAGTTCTAAGTCTGATGACTGGTGTTGCTGGATTTATACAAATGAACATATAGAGACGCAGGGACGAAGGCCATGTGACAACAGAAAAAGAGATTGAAATGATATAGCTATAAGCCAATGAATGTCGAGGATTGCCAGCAACTACCAGAAACTGAGAGGCATGAAATAGATCCTCCCTGAGAGCCTCTAAAGAAGGAACCAACCCTGTCCACATCTTGATGTTAGATTTCTGGCCTCTAGAACTGTAAGAGAATAAATTTCTGTTGTTTTAAGTCACTTAGTTTATGATAATTTGTTGCAGCAGCTCTAGAAAACTAATAAAGTGTCCTACATATGACATTTCGGGAGTAAGAGAGTAATGAAATCGATAGATTCCAAAGGTTAAAATGTGGATGTTCTGAAAATACATATACATCCAGGTCAAATATCTCCTCGGGTCATAAAGGCACAAATTTCATCTCTGAATTCCCCTTTCTATTAATTTGAAAAACTTTGCCTTTATTATACAAAAACATTAACAGTTTTTTTTGTCTTTTTGTCTTTTTTCGTGACCGGCAACGGATCCGAACCCTCAGTGTCGCGCCCGGACCGGACCGGGACCGGCAACGGGATCACAACCCTCGGTGTTGCCCCCGCTCCTCGCTCAGCCCTCGGTCTGCACGTGGGATCCGAACCCTCGGCGGGAGCGCCGCCGCGCTTCCCAAGCGGGGCACTGTAGCAGTGCGCCACCGGGCCGGCCCAACACTAACAGTTTTTAAATAAAGTTCAAACAGCATAATAGAAAGGAGAGACATTACACTTGAATTTAAAGTTGGTGAGCCAAAGGCTTTAAAGTGGACAGAATAAACCTACTGAATCTCAAATCTATACATTTTATATGAATCTGAAATCTATAAGTAGATATGGAATACTATAAACAGAAGATGGTCTTCCTTATGTTCCCACATTGTGTATTTGGATAAACTGGGCTATGCTTCAACAGTAAATCATCCCTGGGATCTCAGTTCACTGGAGGTTGGGAGTGACAGTGCTTATCAGCCCCACACACCAGGGAACTGTGCCAAGAGAGATTCAGATGACTTCCAAGGGGGACACAGCAGAGGCCAATGCTTACTCTTAGCTATCTTTGACTAAAAGTGACACACATCACTGTAAGGAGACAATTCTCCACGGGTCTCTTGCATTTTTCCACTTCTTGTGAGCAAGACACTGATCGTTCTTTGTTCTAGGCCATCTTTTCAAGGATGTCTGTACAGCCTTCTGGAAGATATCTCAGAAGAATCTTTGGAAGAATCTCAGACCCTTTCCAGTTCTTGACAGTCACTTCCATTCATAGCTCATCGTCAGAATTAACCATATTGTCCCAACCTAACTCTTCTTACCTTATTATTAAAAATCCAAGTGACATAGAATTAGACTAAATTCATAACTTACGCAGTCCCACATCATAGAAAAACGGACAGCAGGCTTGAAGAGATATTTCACAGAGACAGAAACTCAATGGCCAATAAACGTAAATGGTGAACAAACACAAGACAAGATGTTCTATCTTATTAATAGTCGAGATAAGCAAATTAAAGCCACTATTCACACTGGAAAAAATGAAGTCTGATAATATCAGGTACTAGTGAAGATGTGGAACAGAGCTCAATGCACGCACACCCTAAAGAAACTCTTGCCTATGTGCCATGAGCACACACGTGCTCATGTACAGAAACAGTCGCGGTAGCACTGAGAGTTACAGCAAAAACACTGGAAGCCACTCAATTGTCTACCAACAGCAGCCAAGCTTGTCTACACAACAGCATCCCATAGAGCTGAGCATACATGAGTTATACCTACATACAACAAAGGTGACTCCCACAAACAATACAAAATAGACCAAAATGACCAAGTCACAGACGATTCCAGAAGATAATTCTACGCATATCAAGATTAAAATCATACAAAACTAAACTGTATATTATTTAGGGGTGCAAATATGTGGAAAAAATTATAAAGAGAAACAAGGAATGATAAATACAAAATCAGGAAAAAGTTCCCTGTGCGGGGGAGAAAGGGTGGCAGGATCGGGGCGGAGCACACAGAGACCTTTAAAAGTAATGGTAATGTTTTTTATAAAAAACTTCGTGGTAAGTATACACATCTTTGTCATTATTCTTTATAACTTATGTTTTAGAAATGTTCTTTTATATATATCATATAAATATGAAAGTATGCTTATAACATTTTATATGATATTTAATACTTATATAATATCTAAGAAAACTAAATTTTTAAACAGTAAAGAGATTATATTGGAAATGAAAATAATAAATGGGAACTTTTTTTAAAGTTCAGAATGAGTAAAAAAATGAATGAATTTGTTTAAGGTTCACGCTTTCTCTAAGTTGAAACATTAACATTCTTTTTGAACCTCATTGATATAACAAAATTATTTCTCGTAGTCTAAAATTAAACTTTTCTTTGAACATTAAAGGTCATGTTTGCCAATATTTGAAAAAAACAACTTGTGCAGAAAATTCTACAAGGATTCTCATGATGATAAATGTGTTCCTGGGAAGCATCACCTGTACAATGTGGCATGATACTGCTATTCCTGACCTGCAGGTCTTGGGAACTACATTTGCTTTAGACATGTTCGGTTGAAGCAGCACAAGCTAGGTAGAAATCAATCTGTATTTGTTGTAACAGTCCCACTACCTTCAAACCATTTCTTTCCCTCTTCCATACTCATCTATTATTGCTAATAATACACATAGAAAACTTCAATACAACAAACTACATTGGCCACCCAAACTGCTGTGCTGCAGAACTTTAGTAATTAGAAATTACTCTAGAAACTATGCTAGGGATTGACCTTCCTTATAAACTGTATAAACAGAGTGGACACAGAGCCTCTTTGAGATTCATTAGCAAGTAATCTATCATTTACTAGGGATGGAGAGAAGTGTCAGCACATGATATTCTCTTTTCCTTTACTTCAGGTGACTTTTTATTGGCTGTTTAGGTGTGTGTGTGGGGGGGGGGGGTTTGCTTTTTTTTTTTTTTTTTTTTTTCTTTGCTTTGGGTGGTTTTTTTTGGGGTGTTTGGGGGGGTGGGGGGGGGGGGTTTGGTTTTTTTTTTTTTCTTTGCTTTGGGTGGTTTTTTTTGGGGTGTTTGGGGGGGTGGGGGGGGGGGGTTTGGTTTTTTTTTTTTTCTTTGCTTTGGGTGGTTTTTTTTGGGGTGTTTGGGGGGGTGGGGGGGGGGGGTTTGCTTTTTTTTTTTTCTTTCTTTTGCTAGTATGTTTTGGGTGCCTGAAGTGGATAAAAGGGAAGAAAATTAAAGGGGTCTGCTGATGAAATGATCACTGGCCGAGAGCTGAGAAATCTGTGTACACTTCTTTGATCTACCCAGCAACAGGATGCGAAACCTTGGGTAAGTTAAGTTAGCTAGCTCTTCTGATGCATAGTCTCATCTGAGGCAGACAGCTTACTTCATCTCTAAGGTCCCAAACAGCCCTTATACTTTCTTTTTCTGCTTTTCTTTCTATATTTGCTTTCTTCACTTTTCTTTTTCAAGTCCAATACTGAGGTCCCCTACTGGCCAAATTCATCCATTCATTTGATCACTATTTACCAAATGCCTACTCTCCACTAGGTCCTTCAGAGCACTGGGTATAAAGTGCTGAACAATACAGACAAAAGCCCTAGCATGGAGCTTACCACATTCAAGTTAAGATGATGGACAATAAATATGTCAGAAAAGTAAATATACAGCATGTCAAATAGTGCTAACTGCTGAAGGAAAAGAATAAAGTGGGGAAGGGGAGAAATAAAATGTTGAGAAGGGTGATCAAAATCGCAAATGGTCTGACCAGGGAAGGCCTCCCTGAGGTTGCCTGAAGAGAGTGAGGAAGCCCTGATGCAGACAGCTGGGCAGATGATCCCGGCAGGAGGAAGGCACAGGAGGAGACCCAGAGGCACGTGCCCACCCTGTTTGAAGAAGAGCAACATGGCCAACTGACATATTTTTAAAGGATCACTTTCGCTGCTATATTCATATTAGACTAGGTAGCAGGGGAGGAAACAGGAAGACTTTGGCCAATGCAATAATTCACATGAGGTGATGAAAGCCTGGGCCAGGAGGGGGCTGTAGGGGTGGTGAAAGAAACAGAAGAACCAAGGATAAAGCCAAAATTTTAGCTCAAGTTGCTATTTTCCAGGACAGAAGCATTTTCAGGAGAAATTTCTTGTTTGTTTGCTTTTGCAGGGGGAGGCGTGGGGAGGGAGGGGATTGTGCATAACAAGAGCTCAGTTTTCAATCTATGACATTTGGGAAATCTATTAGATTCTCAGCAGAGATGTCAAATAGCAGAGACAGCATAAGTGGCCTTTCTAGCATGAGCACTGAGCAGGCAAAAAGCAATTCTATACATCCACATAACATAACTCTTGTAGACATTAAAAAGAATGAAATAGATCTTCATGTGCTGACATGGAAAGATCTCCAAGATTTATCGTTGCATGAAAAATGTGTAATTCTACTTCTGGACGAATGTATCTATTGTTAGCCACTTAAATACCTCTAGGGCATCGGTTATATACTTCTGTGATGATTAATCCTATGGGTCAACTTGGCCAGGCCTCATTCAGTCAGCTGAAGGCCTTAATAGAAAAAGACTGACCTTCCCAAGCAAGGAGGAATTTAGCCAGAAGACTGCCTTTGGCCTTGAACTGCAACTCTTATACGTACATACACACAACACACACACACACACACACACACACACAACCTGTTGGTTCTAATTCTCTGGAGAACCATGATTAATAAAACTTATAGCATACATTTCAGCAATATTTAAACATTTTTTTACGATAAGCACGTATTACTTTATAATCAGAAAAACAAGAATGACCACAAATCTTAGATCTAGTAAATAAAATTTAGATTACATTGAGCAATGCCTTTACATGTACCACTACACATACTTGTATACTTTATACAAATAAACTACCCATACACCTCTATAAATGATAAAGCACTAAGCAAACTTACATTACTATTAATATCCTTCCTATCTCAATGGCTACAAAATCACTATCTTTTGGATCCAAGTCATAGGCCTCTCTGATACTCTCAATAAACTTACAGAGCTATCAGAAATACCTGAACATGAGCTTACATACTGAACAGGTACCCAAAGGACAGAAACAGATATTTCACAGATTGCAAGTAATACCTAGTAATGAATACATGATGAAATACTCAAAAACAATAGCAATAAACAGAGAAATAAAAATTAACATAATAAGGTACCTTTTTAACAAATTATTTTGAAAATTGTAATAACTAATACCAGTACTTAGTTTAACTTATGTTAAAATAGTAACAAATACTAAAAAAAAGCAAATAAAATAAAATAGTAACAACTAATAAACCTTTTTTAGCAGATAAAGTAAAACAATTTTGAAAATTGTAATCAATACTAGTGAAAGTACAGTTAAAATGGTATTCCGATATTAGATAGGTGATGTTCTGAAGAGATATGAAAAAATGGTGCAATAAACCATAAAATTATTCACAACTTTGATTCTATTTAGGAGGAAACATATCTTTTTTTTTTTTTCCTTTTTGTCTTTTTTCGTGACTGGCAATGGATCTCAACCCTCAGTGTCGCGCCCGTACCGGACCGGGACCGGCAACGGGATCGCAACCCTCGGTGTTGCTCCTGCACCTCGCTCAGCCGGTGAGCGGCTGGTCTGTATGTGGGATCCGAACCCTCGGCAGGAGCGCCGCCGCGCTCCCAAGCGGTGCACTGTAGCAGTGCGCCACCGGGCCGGCCCAGGAAACGTATCTTATACATATTTTAAAATATACCTGTTTGAAAAAAAAAAATTCGAAACGTCAAAAAAGCAAAACACATGAAGCTAGCTGTTCACTAGAATTCCATTTATAATGGCAAAAAAGTAGAGGTAAATGCCTAACAGTTAAATACCTAACAGTCAGGTTGTAGGGATAAGTAAAATATGTCACACCGGTTCATCAGAATATTATACATAGCTCCATTAAATTGACGCTTATAAATATTTTATAGTAATATGAAAAACTAATAGGATCTTAAAAGTGAAAAAAATCAAGATACAAAATTATGATTAAATATCATTAGAAATGTGGATTTGAAAGAACCTGATAGAGAAAACTAGAAAGAAAACAGAAAAAAAGTCAAGGTCATTATTTTCAAAAGCATCTTATATAACATGCTCTCATTTTAATTATAAGAACACAGAAAATCTTCAACAGAAAAAAGCACTTAATACTCAACAAACTAAAAATAATTTTGCAAACTATTTTCTCTCTAATAAAAAGGAGACATCTCAATTTAATAGCAAAATAAAATCATAATGAAGCCAGTTTCAAACACATGAGCTAAAACTAGTTGAACACCTTTTTTTCTCTGTAAATTAAAACAATACACAAAGTAATAATTATTTCATACTTACCACTGTACCAAGAAACTGAATGCTCATGTTTCCACCTGCTTCTCGAGAAAGACACTAAAAAAAAAAGGTATTGAATAAATTCGCATCCATACAAAAACTTGAACATGAATGTTCATAATAGTCAACAAAACCCCAAATGTCCATCAACTGATGGATAGATAAGCAAAATATAGTATATCCATACAGTGGAATATTACTTACCCATAGAAAGCAATGAAATACTGATACATGTTACAACAGAAGTCAGTCACAAAGGGTCACACACTACATGAGTCAATTTAATAAGAAATGTCTGGAATAGGCAAATCCATAGAGAAAGAAAGTAGATTGGGGGTTACCTTCAGGAGGAGGATGGGAACAAATGAAGAATGGCTGTTCACTGTGTGGGGTGAGTTTTTCGGGGTGGGGGGAACATTCTGAAATTGACTATGCTGACGGTTGCACAACTCTGTGAAAAGACTATAAACCAGTGAAGTGTAACTTTACATGGGTGAACTGTATGGTGTGTGAATTATATCTCGATAAAGTTATAAACATGAATTAGCATTTGTTTAAAATACAATGAGAACAATGCAATTCTATGTTCAGAGAATAGTGAAAAAATCTCTATGCTATGCATTTATTTGTAAATAAAATATGTTCAAAGCAAATACAACATTATTATTTATGTATATATCTTACTTGTTCAAATTTTAGTTAATAGTAAACACTCCTACTAAAAATGGATGTCTAAATAGTAAAGTAGAAGTTACATTTTTTTCAGATCATTCTCACCCGTAAAATTGCTCTATTTAATCCTGACCTGTTCCTCAAAATTCTTCCTTTTCTGTGCTCTTCAGAGAGGGCCCAGTGGCTTCAAAGACCACACACACAAACAAAGCAGTTTTAACTAAGCAGCATGAATTTTTTTAAAGTTCCCAAAGGTAATCCTGGAGGGATGATTAGTGGATTTCAGTCAACCACATACATGAACTATTACAGATGTATCCTAATTTTGTTCCTTTAACAGAAGTGAAGGTTTACCAACTCTGACCTCTATGATCACTAAAGTCACACAACCCAGAGTGAACATCTAGAACTCAAGCTGAGCCCCTAGTTCCTTGATTGAGGGAGGTTGGATCAATAAGAAGGAAAGTGATTTAATGCCAAATGTTTTCCCCTCCCTGCAAACATTGCCAGTGATTTGACACAACAGTAATCTGACTAGCACACTCAAGGCAGTGTGATATAGAGTAGAAAATTCAAAACCAGTATGCCGTCATTTGACACATTAATTTCACTTCTAAGAATTTATCCTAAGGAAAAATATTTATGAGTAGGCAAAAAATTAAAGCTACAAAAATTCTATCACAGTGTAGTTTATAGAATTGAAAAATGTGAAGCAAATCATGGTAAATCCAGGCAGCCATTTAAAAATTTTAGAGACAAGAAAAATGTTTATGGTATATTTCCAAGTGCAAAAAGAAAGAATAAAACAGTATGTTCAGAATATGTCTTGGGCCGGCCTGGTGGCACACTGGAGAGTGCGCTGCTTGGGAGTGTGGCGGCGCTCCCGCCGAGGGTTTGGATCCCATGTGGAGACCGGTTCCCGCTCACTGGCTGAGTGCGGTGTGGGCGCAACACCGAGGGTTGCGATCCCGTTACCGGTCAGTAAAAAAGACAAAAAGGAAAAAAAAAAAAAAAGAACATGTCTTGTAAAAAAATTCTATAATAAAAAATTCTATAATAAATAAGGCACATACGATAGTTAACTGTTATTTCTGGGTAGAAAATATTAGTTGAACTTTTTTTCTTTTTTGCTGATCTGTTTTTCCTGTTCTTTCATATAGACATATTTAACTCAATAAAAGCAAAAAGAGATAGAAAGAATACAGAATAGAAGAAAACAAATTATTTTCCGTAGTGTCCTAAAGGAAACTCAATTACAAACTGAGTGTTGAATCCTAGCCTCAGATACTGGCGCCCCACTTTAGTCATCCACCTAACCATTCCCCCTCTATTGGCTATGCGTAGAGCATCACTAGTAGAATTAAGTTCCACCTTCCAGGACACTAGGACAGCAGAGTTATAAAATAACTATAATTCAATAGGACAAATCCATAGTACAAAATGGGATAAGAGGCCAAACCAACTAAATGCACGGAAAGGTTAAGGAAGACTTGTATATAAACACTAGAGCTGGGTATTTAAAAATAAGCAGGATACAGTCATTATGGAAAATAGTATGGTATTTCCTCAAAAAATTGAAAATAGAACTAACATGTGATCCAGCAGTCCCACTACTATCAGTATGTTGAAGCAATATCTGTACTCTTATGGTCATTGCAGCATTTTTCACAATAGCCATGATATGGAATCAACTTAAGTATCCATCAGTGGATGAATGAATAAAGAAAATGTGGTATACATACACAATGGAATACTATTCAGCCTTAAAAAAGAATGAAGTCCTATCATCTGTGACAACATAGATGAGCCTGGAGGATATTATGTTAAGTGAAATAAGCCAGGCACAGAATGACAAATAGCACATGATCTCACTTATACGTAGAACCTTAAAAAGTTGAACTCATAGAAGCAGAGAGCATAATGGTAATTACCAAGGGTTTTGGGAAATAGAGGGAGGGCTGGAAAGATATTGGATAAGGTATACTACATTTAAGTTAGATAGGAATAATAAATTCAGGAGGTCTACCATATAACACGGTAACTATAGTTGATGGCAATGTATTATATTCTTGAATATCACTGACAGTATATTTTAAGTGTTCTCACCATAAAAAATTGTAAGTTTGTGAGGTTATGCACATAACCTTATTATTAGCTCAATTTAGCCACTCCACAATTTATACATTTCCAAAACATGTTGTACATGATATTTACAATTTTTATTTGTCAATTAAAAAATAAATACATTTTTTAAAAAAATGAGCAGGAATTCTCCAAAAGGAAATTGAAAGAGGAAAATGTCAAATCAGGGGAATACATGGGGCAGTTTATACAAAATTTAGATGAAGAGAAAACAAGGTCAGCTTACAGAATGGTGAGTAGTTCAGCATGGACAGAGTTAGGGTTGGTCAAAGGGCAGAAGTAGCAAGAAAGAAAACTGGGAAGGAATTATAAAGCCAAGTCACATCTTGTATTTAGAGACAGAGTTCACACTTTACAAAATTCTTATACGTAAGAACTGGGATGTGAAGTGTTTATGCTTTAGAAAGACTGACGGTCTGAGGTAAGGCCAAGGATATACAGCAATGCGGAGGGACGGGGATAAAAGCCACGTAAAATCCCACTGCAGTCACTCTGGTAGAAGCCTGACTGGCTAGGCAAGCACAACAGTGGAACTAAGGACCTTAGAACTGGGAGGTGAACAGACCTGAAAGATTGCCTGAATTCTGTTCTAAGGATGAGGAAACTAAAATATAAGGAATATAAAGGACAGGAATATAAAAAAGTAATTTGCCTACACAGTAGCCAGAGAGAAAGAATCACAGCCCAAGTATTTTCACTGTGCAGGATGGAGTGTCTCTACAACGTCTTAGACTAACCACATGGTGAGTACTTTAAGGACAAGGGCCATTTCTTGCACTTCCCTCCTTAACCCCAGCATCATACAAGCCAGTGCTGCAGAAATGAAAGCACAAGGTCAGTCTTTACCAAGGATCCTTTCTCCATACTATGAAAGATAAGAGTGATCTACAGATCTCTCAATCATTAATTGTCTAGCAGTAGAAGTTTTGCTGGGGAGAATTAGAGGTGTAGTTGTCAAGAAATTAAGGAAAGGAATGTTGCAGAACCATTTAGATTGTGGACCAGTGATCCAAAAACATGCTAACTTCTGTGCTTTTGAGGTTTTAAGAGTGATAAGGAAAGCACTCAGTTAAAGCATCCCTATTACCACCAGACAAAGACTCATCCCAGAAGTGGCTAAATTTTCCTTCCTTAGTAGCCTGAAGCAGAAAGAAGAATCACAAGGCCTAGTCCACATTTCCCAGGATAGAATCAGCACAATTAATTGGCTCTGTAACACAGCAACAGATTCAATCTTAGGAATCCATCACTAGATAAAATTCCTGATTTTAAAGTGTGGGTCTTGGATTCTGGGAAGATGGCAGTGGTGGCATGATTTCTGAATCTTCCCCAATCTCCTATAAAAACATAAAGAGAACTAGAATAACAAGACAAAAAACTCACAGATTATAGGTAGACAAAACTAGATGACAAAGTATCCTCATGAAGCCCAAAATACAAACAGATGGGGACAACCCAACAGTTGCTACAAGACCTGCACTTGGATGCCACAGGGCAATGAAGGGATCTAAGAATTCCAAAACTAACCAAAGATATTCAGGGGATTTGATGAGGGCCAATTTGAGGACAAGCAAGTGAAACTGGATAGGGTTTGGTCAGTCCAATCCCAGGGGAATACATGGATCTATAGTAAGATCTGAGATGGTGGAGCAGTCTGGACACTTTGGACTCCAAAACAACCAGCCAAAACTCCCTTGAGAGTGTCAGAGCCCCACAGTGAAAAAAAAGTGCTGGCAATAGAAACCGAAATGAATAGGTAAGGGGAAATAGATAACACATATGTAAAAGTCCAGATAAAAATGGGGGATAGAAATAGTGACATAGAATTTTATGGTATGCAAATTACATCTCAATACAGCTGCTAAAAATATAGAGCCAAAGATCTCAAAAGGCCATATTTTTTAAACAAAGAGAGAGTTACAGCCATGAAGAAAAGCTATCCTGAACCATATATCCCCACTAACTGTAAAAAAAGAAAACCCCGAAAAACCTAAACTAACTTCAAGTAAAAATGAGCAATAGACAAGTGTCAAGGTCAAAATCCATATAAACTTATAATGAAAAGGAGAAGAAGGTGCAGAATTTAAAAAATGATGACAAAAAAAATGATGGCATAACAAAAAGCCATGCACACAAAAAAGATGAAAACCATAACCTAATAATGCAAGACATAACACAAGATCTAAAGGAACAACATAGATCTCCTGGAAAATGAGGGGATAAAACTCAGGAAATAAATAAAAATAAGAAAAACAATGATTACAGAAATGAAGACTACACTAGAGAAAACGTGAACAAATAAGTGTAATAGATAACATCTTAAGAGAAACAGATACCAAGGTCGCCTACAATTTGTACCTTGCCATATCTATGGGTTAATTTAGTCCAACTCTTATTCATCAACATCATAAACAGCTGATGACTGTCTTTTTCCAATACTTCCATCAATGGCTTCAAGACTATCTCAGGCTCCTGATTTTTCTCCTACATCCCTGGCAGCTCTTTCTTTGACCTCCCTGGCTGCCTTCATGTATTCAACCAATTTCTAACTGCTGGAAAGTCCCAGGATCCAGACCGCAGCCCTCCTCACTTTCCATCAACATTCTTCCTTGGTGTGATCCCCTCCAGATTGATGCTTCCCTCCACCTGCACCCCTGCTCCACCAGACCTACTTAAAAAAATCAACTTTACTAAAGTATAACTTATGTATAAAATATGCACTCAATTTAAAGCATAGAATTCAATGACTTTGAACAGTTGTGTACAACTGCAAAACCACCACCACAATCAAGATATGGAACATTTCCACCACCTCCAAAAGATTCTTCCTGCCCTTCTGCAGTCCAACCTCTGTCCCTGTCACCAGGCAACTAGTGATCTGCTGTCTATAAACAAGTTCATTTTCCCAAATGAATATTCAGTTGTTCCAGCACCATTTGTTTAAGGGAATTTTCCATTAATTCCTCGGCACCTTTGCAAAAATCAGTTGACCATTTATGTCTGAATCTATTCCTAGACTCTATTCTGTTCTATTAATGTACATGTGTATCTACCAATACTACACTGATGCTTCTGTTTTATAGTTTGTCTTGAAATCAGGTGGCATAAAAATTGCTTTGGCTCCTATGATTTTCAGCTAATGGAATTTTTTTTTATTGTGGTAAGAAAACAAAATTTACTATCTTAACTATTTTTAGGTGTACTATTCAGTACCCTCTAAACAACTGAGCTAACCTGCCAGCCAAGGATTTCATTTTATTTTGTTGGTTTTTGTGTGTGTGTGTGTGGCTGGCCAGCTCAGGGATCCACCGTTAATTCTTTAATTTATTCACAGTATCTGATTCATTTGTCAATCTTTTCTGCCCTCCCTCCAAAATATATGTCAAATTAGTTCACTTATCATCTCCACTGCTACCATCTCAGTCTAAGCCAGGAGGCAGCAAACTTTTTCAGTAATGGGCCATATAGTAAACATTTTAGGCTTTGGGAGCCCAGAGGCAAAATTGAGGTTATTATGTAGCTACTTACCTAACAAGAGAGAAAGCGAATTCCCACAACTTTTTCTTAGACTATCCCGCGGGTCGGGACATACAGGCTCCCAACATTAGACAAAATTCAAAACATAATAACTAAACATATATTTTTTTTTGTAATACTGGTTTACGAGTAAGGAGAATAAAATTCCTTTTTTTTTTTTTTTTTAGGTATAGAGTTTGTTTGAGACTCAAAGTGTTCCCTATCATCGAAATCAACAGCAAATGTTCATTGGCTAATGCCGATCTGGAATGAGATTTTATGCGTTTCATCTTTAGAAATGTCTTTTTACACAGACAGGTACTGCCAAATACTGGTATCAATCCACAAGCACATGATTTTACTTGAGCATATTCATCACTTGGAAGGCATTTATAGAATTTGTTAAATTTCTTCTTTGGATATTTGTCTTTCGGCATGATATTACATAATAGTTTGATACCTTCCAATTTAAAGTTAGGTGGAACCTCCTCAATTATACAGTTAAATGGATTTAAAATATGGAAATTTCCTTTGCTCTTGCATTGAGGTTTGGAAAATGCTGCTGAAATACAGTTAGCTTCTTGTTTTAATCTTTTGACAGCCTAGGAAATACAAAAAGAAGCTTGACATTATTTTTGATTCAAACATTATTTGTTGTCAAAATGACTTTACCACAGTATGTTTTACATGTAAGAGGTTTCATCTTGCAATTTTAGGTTGAATTAATAAAAAACATTTAAGTCTGCAGCATAAGCTAATTCCAAAAGCCATTCAGTGTTTGAGAACAGTAGTTGAAAATGGTTCTTCTTATTCGAAAATATTTTAATCTTAGTCCTGAGCTCACAATAAACTTTACCGCTGCTAAGCCACTGAACTGCTGTGTGGCCAGGAAAGCCTGAGCATTCCAGTCTCCTATGACAGAAATTGCAGGAGCAGCCATAGGCAGACAGACAGAAATAAATGAATGTGGCTATGTTCCAGTAAACCTGTATTAATGAATACTGAAATTTGAACCTCACATATTTTTTATGTCATGAAATATGATTTTTTCCGCAACCATTTAAAAATGTAATAACCACTCAACTTGTGAACTGTACAGAAACGGGCAGTGGGCTGGATTTGGCCACCTCCTGGTGGAGGACTGCAATGGTCACATAAACGATCTCCCTATCTCCACCACCGGGCCCTTGTGCTCCATTCTCCTCCACAGCAGTGATTTTAAATCACATCATGTCATTCTCCTATGCAAAACCCTCTAAAAGCTTCCTAATATGAATAGAATAAAACATGATCTGGTCCTTGCCTATTTTTTTCCACTTTCCTACTGGCCTTCCTTCTGGCCTTCACACAAAACAAGCCTGCTCCTGTCTCTGAGCTTTTGCACCTGCCATTCCTTCCTCCTGGGACTTTCTTCCCCCTGACTTTTGCACGGCTGCCCCTTTTCCTCATAGGTCTCAACTCTATTCGGAAAGGACTTCCAACCATCGTATTTTATAGTCCTCATTCAACTTCTTAGTACTAAAATGATCTTATTTATGTGCCTACACGTTTAGTAACTATATCCCCATGCTGGAATATAAGTCCTGTCCCCTGCTCTCTCTGCAGAGTCTGGGACACTGCCAAGGCCACATCGGGCATTCCCTTCTATGCTGGAGACACTAAAACAATATATCATTCCTTTTCCTTACCCTACAAGAGTTAGACTCATTCTCGGGCAAACAGAAATAATTTTGCAATGTGTAAAATGAAAACTTAGATTTAAAACTTATATTTTCACATTAAAAACACAATTAAATTATATCAATGAATGTGTAGCCACAGTAAGTACCAATAAGTTGCCCTTAACTTTGCATTCAATCTAAATCAGGTCACGATTATATATATAATGACTACAGCCTTTTTCTTTTCACCATACTACAATGATCTGTAGAGAAGGAAGAAAAGAAAGAAGGAAGAGAAGGAGGAAGAAAGGAAGGAGGGAGAGAGAGAGGCATGGGCCAAAACCTGACATATCTCAGCCATAAAGATGGATGTAACGGAAAACAGAAAAACGAAATTTCATTCAAAACTGGAATTTTCTTCTCTCTTTCCTAAGAAAAATATACACTTTACCACAGTCAAGGATTAAGACAATTAGGTCTTAGAATCCACAAAAAACAAAGAATAATACTCAATGCCTGTAATGAATCTGACACATGCCAAAACAAATATGAACTGACCGCTCGATAAGCTAATAGCAAAAGTCTTAATGAAAATTAAGACTTTTATTTTCCAGAAACATATTCTACCCTTATTAAAATATTTTCTCCAACTATTTTATCCTTTTTCCTATTTTAAATGGCACTTCATAGACAGATAAAATTTTTCTTCTTATTTTTGTAGTCCGCTCCAACTTTTACAAAAAAACACTCCTTTTTATTTATTTAAAGAAAAAAAAATTTAGAAGGTTTTATTAACAAAATGATTTCTACATTTGTTAAAATCAAATTCATACAAAATTAGCAAGGTTACTCACTCAGAAGAAAGCAAAAACATTCACAAAACAATAAACCAAATGTTCCCAAAATATCTACCTAGGGTAATAAAATCAGAGGCAATTTCACCTTTAAAAGTAATGTCACTGAACAATAAGAGGAAGAAATAGTAATAGTTTTCTTTTTCCCCTCACTGATTTCCAACTTGATAATATACTTTGAAGGCCATTACTATGGGATTTGTCTTATCAGTCTCCAGTGCAGCTGCCTGTATCACTTTCCATGTTTACTACAATCACTGTTTATACTATTCAAAATTCTTTTCTGGCAACCACTGAAATATAATTTTCTAGTTAACAGATAGTAGAAGAGAAAAAACTGTGCGTGAGTGTAGGGATGTGGGAGGGTAGGCTCAGAAAGACGTATTCCTATTACATTACATTTTAAATGCAACTCCAAATCATAAAATATATGCTGCTAGAGACTAAGAAAACTGCTAAGTTTCCAGGATTACATTAGAAAAGCAGGTAGACTTGCATCAAAATTAGTATTTTAAATTATACTTGTAAATACACCCTAGCTGTTAAATGGTGACTATATTTTTTGAAGCATAGTGAAAGTAGTTATTTCTGTTCTACTGGTGAGCATGTTTCTAAGATATGTAACTATAACTGATGTTTTCAGGAATGTGAAAAGGAGATGGTTAATAATTACTCTTTGATTTCCTCTTTCTTTAGGAAAAAAATACCAACCTCTACTTATTCTAAGTTATATATTTAAATATCCTACACATCCTAAACAGATGGTTTAATATTACATTTGATGACTCTAGAATAATCACATGTATATAGTACAAAATAAAAGCTAATTACTTCTAAGAGGTGGGGGTGGGGAGAAACATCTTAAAAACATGGAAAACATTTACATGAGAACTAAAAAATATAAGATGATTACTTCCAAATTCACTTTTTTAGTGTGTGTGCTAGCAGAATACTCACAAAAATGCAAGTCCCTTCATTTAATTTTCTAATTAAAATGTTAATTTTAGCATCTAGCCATAGTTATTAGGATTAAAACTAAAGTTCTCAGAGGTTGCTGTGGGAGCTATTTTAATCTTAAAACAAACAACAAAAATCTTATTTTTAACTTCCTCTCTTTCTTAAATGGATATGGAAATCAACAATTTATTTTCTTCAAATCAGAAAGTTAAAAATAAAATTTTAGTTTTTGTTTTTTTCTTTTTTTGCAGCTGGCCGGTATAGGGATCCCAACCCATGACCTTGGGGTTACTGGGCTAACCAGCCAGCCCCTAAAGTTAAAACTTTTAAATCTATTCAAATTCTTTATGGACAAGCATTTGTAAATGTATCACAGATACTTATACAACCTGTAAACACAGTAACATCTCTTCTATCATACTCATGTGCTTGTATAATATTCTATATTACATAGGCCCAGTGGGTTTTTTATGTTATCATGTTATATTGATTTAATTCTCCAATCATTCCACAAGTAATCCATTTAATCTGGTAGTCTGCAGAAAATAACATGAGATTCATGTGACACTACTCCAAATTTGTCTGCTTTAACATAGAAAATTAGTTCCACTTAGCTGAATATCAATAACCTATTCAATGTAGAATGCAGTAGTGCTGCAATCAGCTCTCTACCGTTATTTATCTTCTCTTGAAAATACATAAGCAAGAATAAGAGAAATAAAAAGAAAAAAGTCTTCAAAGGTACACCATACATAGCTTCACATCATAGAAATGCAGAAATTGTTAGACCTTAGCAGGATCTCAAGATATTTTCAAAAGTATTTAGCTACTCTTCAGGCCTGAAGACAACCTGCTGTGAGCAGGTGGATAGAAGAAATCATGCCGCACAAAGAAACAGGCCAATAGCAGTTAGTTGGCTCTGCTTGCAAATGTTCAAACAACGTGACTATGCAAAATGAAAATCTAGGATGTAAAATGCTAACAAGAAGCAATGCATTAAATCCCAGCAGACAAATTACATTGTAAGAAATGGGAAACTATTTGAGTTGTTCAAAGTAAAATTGAAGAGCCTCTTTCAAGGTTAAAAAAATATTATTTCACTTATTCATCCAGCATGTTCCACACTACAAAGGTTCTAGGGTATATGAAGAAAACAGAGAGTGAGGGAGCTCCTCACAGACAGTACACAGCAAATCTTTTGTTTCATCTTTAATTATATGCTACAGGCAAGAAATCATTTCACTTTTTAAAAATAATTCTAATATCCGTTAAGCTTCTAAATTTAAATTTAAATTTAAAAAGTTTGCCAACTAAATAAGTTAATCTTCTGTTTAAAAATGAACTCTACTCATCTATTCTAGTTTTAAATAATAAAAACCAAAACTATGATTGACACATGGCAGGAGGGACACTTAAAAAAACATTATGTAGGGCTGGCTAGTTAGCTCAGCTGGTTAGAGCACAGTGTTACAGCACGGAGGTAAAGGGTGCAGATCCTCTTACCGGTCAGCTATCCAAAAAAAAAAAAATTAAATTAAATTAAATCAAAAAGAATTTAAACAAAAAAGCCACATGACATTATTTCATACTTATTTGCTTGTTTAATATTAAGCTCATGAGGTTTGCCAATGAAAGCCAAGAAAGTGCATAAACAACATGATCTGACTGGATAATAGGGAGCTAATGCCTAAACCAAGCGTATGTTACCTCCCCATTTCATCACCTAATCAGATAAAGAAATTAAATGCTACTTTTCATGTAATCACAGGGATTCAACAATAAATGAAATAGATGCTAATCACCCACACCTCCTTAAGTAGGATGCTAGACAGACTACTTAGGAGAATATTCTAATAAACTATGAAACCAGCAACTGGCCATCTCCCACCTCAAGAGAATATAAAGGAAGTTAAAAATTAATCCGAGGAGGTTAAATTCTTAGGCTAAGACTTTGAGGTTGAACACCGTAAGTGAAGTGAAAGGGACTCCGTGAGAATCCCTAAATTTTCCATCTATCTCCTGGAGTTTGAGGGATTCTTAGGGAAGATCTGCAATCCTTGTTGGTGACAGGGCAAGAACAGAAGCTTGTATTTCATGAGTTTGGTGAAGCAGGATGTATAACTATTTCTTGTGGCCCAGTTGGGGATTGTGCAGAAGAGAACGAGGCTGGGTCATTGTGAGATGACCTGCCCAACAAGAACATCAACGTGACAGCAAGCTCACCAGTTCTGCAGGTGACAAATTCCCCCAAATACACAAAAGTGACCCAGAATCCACTTGCCAGTTTTGGACATCTGCCATGCCTCAAAAGAAGGAAAGCCAGAGTACATCTGCCCTAGTCAACTTGGTTCTTCCTGCTGTGTACCTCTTGTCTTTACCCTGTTCTGCAACTTTTGGGAGACCCCATATAGCAGCTGTGAAGTGGGAGTGGATATAAAGCAAGAAGGAAGAAAGCAACACTCTTCCCTAGTAAAGGCTTCTCAGTCTGAGGTCAAACTGAGTGCAGAGAAGAACGGTTTTACCAATTTTGATATTACAATGAACTAGACTTTTAAATTTACCCTTACCCAGATAGAACACTGTTTGTTTCTTATCTGGTAGCAACTGCACAGAATGTAAGAACTGTATATGTTTTTATGCAGAGAAAAGAAGCAGTTGAAAGAAAGGGTTTAAAAAGACAGCTAGCTGTGAGAAGCTGCTTCTACTTGCACTGATACAGTGCCATCTATGCAAGGAACTGGTTATCAGTAAAACCAAAAAAGGAAAAGAAAGTCTTGGGAAGTACCTTGAATGCTTCCTCAATTACTATCTAAATAAATCCTGTTTGACAACAAGATACCCCTTCTCATGCATTAGGATAGCTATTATCAAAGAAACAGAAAATAATAAGTGTTGACAAATATGTAGAGAAACTGGAATTCTTGTGCACTGCTGATAGGAATGTAAAATAGTTCAGCCACTGTGGAAAAAAGTAGGGCAGTTTCTGAAAAAATTAAAGATAGAATTAGCATATGATCCAACAATTCCACTTCTGGGTATACACCCAAAAGAATTCAGGAATAGAACAGATTATTTGTATACCAATATTCATAGCAGCATTATTCACAATAGCCAAGAGGCAGAAACAACCCAATGTTCATCGGCAGATGAATGGATAAACAAAATGTGGTATATTCACACAATGGAATATTATTCAGCCATAAAAAGGAAGGAGATCCTGTCACATGCTACAACATGGATGAACCTTGAAGACATTATGCCAAATGATATAAGGCAGTCACAAAAAGACAAATACTGTACAATTTCAATTATAGGAGGTACCTACAGCAGCCAAATTCATAGAAACAGAAAATAGAATGGTGGTTGCCAGGAGCTTGGGGAGGAGGGAATGGAGAGTTATTGATTAATGGGTATAGTGTTACTGTGCCTTGAGGGAATAACTACCTAAAAGTGATAGACAAGACTGATAAAAACTCATACTGGAAAAACAAAAAGATAGTCAGAGCCTGGGATTTGTTAGAGATGGGATTTTGTGACCCTTATGGCACCCATCGTAAGCGCAGGGTATACAACAAGCTGTGTCGTTTTCCTCATCAACCTCTCTCAAACTCAACCCTCTTTTTGGTCACACTGCCTGTACCCTAGAGTTTGGGATCCACTTAGCTCATAAATGAAGTAATGTGATTGTTTTTAAATGAACTCCTTTTCCACTTCCCCCTTTAACCCCCTGATTCCCTCCACTATCATAAGGATGCATTAACTTTCCACAACGAAACATTTTGATGGATGTTATTTTCCTCTGCAAAAAAGTTTCAGTCACGTCTCCATTGCTGGTTGAAAAGCCCAGACTCTCTAAGCTCATGTTAACAACCTCGCTCCTCCATTTTATTTTCCCATGCTTAGCACTCACTGCTCACCTACGCAAATGCGTCCCAGTCCACCTTCCACTTCACAAACATGCTATCCCAAGGTGTTTCTCAAATATCATCTGACCCCCTTGGCCCACAAGCCACATACCCCCACACCCCTATACAAACACACACACATCCTAGATATAAATGAAAAATGAAAGGGAGTCAGTGGCTGAGAGCTCATGGAAGCAAATACAATGACAAGTGTTTCATACTCAGGGAAAAGACATCTTTTTTGTTGAAAATTAACTGAGAAACACTTCACAGCAATAGTAAGCCTTCTAAAAAAGGAAAAATAAACAAATGGGACTATATCAAACTAAAAAGTTTCTGCACAGCAAAAGAAACAATTAACAGAGCTAAAAGACAGCCAACAGGGGCCGGCCCAGTGGCGCACTGGATAGTGTGCCGCTTGGGAGGCGCGGCAGCGCTGCCGCCCGAGGGTTCGGATCCCACATACAGACCGGCTCCCGCTCACTGGCTGAGCGAGGCGTGGGAGCAACACCGAGGTTTGCAATCCCGTTGCCGGTCCCTGGTCCGGTACGGGGGCAACACTGAGGGTTGCGATCCGTTGCCGGACACGGAAAAAACAGACAAAAGACAAAAATAAAAAAATTAAAAAAAATAAAGAATTTTGGGGTTGGAATGGTAAGAATGGCAAGCTAGTACGGGGGAGAAAAACATGACTATTGAGGAAGTAGTGCTGGCACACTGGTTATCCACATTGTAAAAAGTAAAATTGGATCTCTAACTCATACCATATACAAAAGTAATCCCAGAGGGATTAAAGATTTAAATGTGAAAAGCGCAACTTAAGAAGGGTTAGGAGAAAATATAAGCAAGTATTTTGTAAGCTTAGGAATAGAAGGGAATTGTTTAAACAGAAACAAAGGACATGAACCATAAAAGAAAAGATAGAAAATTCTGACATTAAATCTCTGATTTAAATTTCACTTGGATAATTTTAAAAGGTAAAAACATAAGCTATGAACTGGGAGAAATTATCTGTAATGCATATAATTAATGGATTAGGAACCATAATATATGAAGATCTGTTATGAATTAATAAGAAAAAGAAATAATCCAATTTTTAAAAGTAGGCAAAAGCCACAAGCAGGCATTTTGCAGAAGAGAAAAAGAACTGTCAATAAACATATTTTTTAAATGCTTATTGTCATTATTAATCAGGGAAATAGACATTAAAACCACAAAGACATACCAGTCAGGAAATACTTAAATAGTCTGGGAACACCAAAGGCTCACTAGGATGTGAAGCAAAATTGTTAAGGGTACAGATTCCTGGGGGTCAAAGTCTGGTACTTCTACATACTAGCAGAATGCCTTGGGCAAGCAATTGAGCCTCTACAAGCCTCAATTTCCCCAAATGTAAAATGAGGGATAATATTAGTACATACTTTATTGGATTGCTGTGAGGATTAAATAAACTAATATATACGAAGGCTTAGAACAGTCAGTGCCTGACATAGTAAGTATAGAATAAAGTAAGCTCATTATTTATATTATTAATATCATCATCATCAACACTACTGGTGGGAACATGAAACGGTCCAGCCAGATAGGGAAAACCTTTTGGCATTACTGTGTAGTTTTAGGAGTGCATAATCCCTACAATGCAGCAATTCTACTGGCGTATTCCCTGGAGAAACTCTTATTTCAAGAGGAATCATGTAAAGGAAGAATGTTCATAGAAGCATCGTTTATAATGAAAATAGAACAAACGTCTATTTAGAGGAGAATAAATAAAGCTACATGCATCAACATGGACAAATCTCACAGATAAAATACTGGTGGGGGAAAAGTAACTCATGGAAGAATAAGGGGCCGGTCACATAAAGTTTAAAAACATGAAAGTGAAACAAGATACTGTTCACAGTTTTACTGAATATGTAAATATCCCGAAAGAAAAGCAAGAGACTGATACATGTAAAAATCACAATGGTTTTTACCATTAGGGGCAAGAGGAAGGACGAGCAATACCATTACCAAATGGTGTTGGTAAGGCTTCTTTTCACTTAATTACTTTTTTTGGCAGCTGGCCAGTACAGGGATCCAACCCTCGACCTTGGTGTTATAACACCGCGCTATAACCAACTGAGCTAACCGGCCAGCCCTCTTTTTTATACAAATGGTGGGTAAACAGGTTTTCGTGGTGTTACTCTTTAGCTTTTACCCAGATGTAATACCTATTATTTTGTGTATATAAAAAATGTAATAATAAAGAGTTTACATGTATGCACAAAAATCCAGGGGGGAAAACAGCAGTTATTTTTAAAATCAGCTGAAAAATACCTGTGGTAATATCCATCCCATACCTCTCAGAATTTACCATAAACAAGTACAAAGAGGAAATATAAATACATACTAGCATCTGCATAGCCATTTGCTTGGTGATGTTGAGCTGAAACTCTTGGAGCAATGCAGCCCAGGAAGACAGCACAGAGAGAAAGAATAAACCTTTGAGACCTACCCAAGTTTAAGGGCAGAGGGAAGAGAAATCAGCAAAGACAACTGCAAAGCTACCAGTTCACTCCTTCTGCCAACTTCCAGATCCCTTCCTCACACAAAGCTCTTCATCCTCACAGCTGTGTAGAAGATTTCTCACCTCCGTTTCTGCTAACTTCTCTCTTTGGCTCCAATCTCAGTCTCACTCTTCTTCAATTCACTCTCCACAATGCAACCAAAACACAAAAACTCCTTGTAAACTCAGTTCTGTCCACATCACTTTCTTCCTGAAAACTCTTCCACAGGTCTCCACTGGCCTAAGGATACAGTAGAGTCCAAACCGTGTACTCAAGGAGGCCTCCTATGATATATCTCCTGCTCACCTCACTTTGGCTCATCACTCCCCAGCTTATTCTCTGATTACAAAGGTTTAAAGCAGTGGTTCTCACATGTGGCCCTCGGACCAGCAACATTAGCATTACCCGGGAACTTATCAGAAATGCAGACTAGCCCAGACATACTAAATCAGAGTAAACTTGTGGGTGGGTCCAAGAACCTGAGTTTTAACAAGTCTTCTGGTTGATTTTGAAGCATATTAAAATTTGAGCATTGCTGGTTTATAGCATGAATGAGAGGTAAATTATAATTTGAAGAACTCTGATGGAGGAAATCGAAAAGTACTATAGCATCGTGTTAAAAAGCACATTCTCTGGGATCAGTCCACCAGGGTTCAAGTTTCTGCTCAGCTAATTCTTGGCCATGGGGAGCTTCCTTAGCTTGCCCCAGCATAGTGTAATGCTGGATAGCACGGATCCTCAGTAAGACGGCTGGGATTTAAATCCTGGCTCTAACTCTTATTAGCTGTGTGATCTTGAGCTTACTCTTACTTTCTCTGAGCTCCAGTTGGCTCATTTATAAAAGTATAAATATTAGTACCTACTTCATATGGTTGTTGTAAAAATTAAAGGAGTTAATGTATGTACTATACTAAAAACTGTACTTGATGCACAATAAGCATTATATGTTTTTTATTATTACTATAATTGTTACTAAGTTCATGGGGACCACATTATATTTTGGAGGGAGTCAACACTGAATGCTAATGCCCATTGAAAGTAAATAAAATACATTCCTTCTCATATGGAGAAACCTTCCTCACCTTTTTTTCGGTAAGTGACTTTTCCTCCAGTACTCCATTTATCTCTCTGAAAGAATTTATTTCCTTCCAATTAGAGAGCTCTTAACTGGATGCAATGACCTCTTCCAGTCAATGGATCTGCCTTTAAGGGGTCATTTATTTCAGATACATTAGTGCTTTCTGTAGCAAAGAACTCACAAGATTGAAAAGAGGTTACTGAACATTATCCCTATTCTAAGGAAACTATTTCTGGTGATTATTCTAAATACGCAACAGTATTAATTTCTTTTCTTTTTGGGGCAGCTGGCCAGTACAATGACCTGGAAATATAAGGCTGTGCTCTAACCAACTGAGTTAACTGGCCAGCCAATAAACTTCACTACAAATTCTACATGTAAAAGTGTCATCAAGACAACTTTCTGCCATCATTGAGAAACATGCTGAAAGTCATCATGACACAAAAATCTGAAGAGTAGGACTTTATATCTCTTTCTTCTCACTACTGAGAGGTCCTACTATGTCCCCCTGACCAACCACATGAATAACTGAGCCACAACACATTCAGTACAGAGTATATTCTATTGAACATAAACAAATGTAAAAAAACCATATTTTTGGGCCAGCCCGTGGCTCACTCGGGAGAGTGTGGTGCTGATAACACCAAGGCCACGGGTTCGGATCCCATATAGGGATGTCCGGTTAGCTCAATGGGTGAGCATGGTGCTGACAACACCAAGTCAAGGGTTAAGATCCCCTTACCGGTCATCTTTAAAAAAAAAAAAAAACATATTTTTTGAAGACATAATAAATATCTGTGAGGTAAAATTATGTACCGATATTTCCTTCATAGGTCCCAAATTATTTCATCTCACATTTTGCATACTTATGAAGTTAGAAGATATAAGACAGAGAGTTAGAATACAAAAGAAAATATGAGAAAAAATATTACACAGGGGCAAGTCACAAAACCAAAGTCAAAATATAAGGCTCATTACTGAGAGTTCACAAGGTTTCTTAGAACCATAGAGACAATATTCCAATTGAATCTGGCTTGGAAATTAGCTCAGTCATCAAATATTCACTGGGGATGCTGGAATCCTCTGCTCCACAGTCTCTAAACGAGGTAAATATGAATTGGGTGTAGAGTAGTCTTTATTTGTGATTCTCTTGATTTCTTTAGGTTTTAAAAATCAGTTTCCTTTGTAAAATCAAATTAAGAGAACGCAAAAACATTTTCATAAAAAAGAAAAAAGGATAAGCACTTAATGCCATGGAGGGTTTATGATTTTTATTAGCATGTGACAGCCATATGTTCCATGATTTTTTGTTTTTTGTTTTCCTGGAACCCTAAACCTCAAATATGAGGTGAGGTGAAAGAATTTTGGTAGAATCTTTTTTCATAGCTTTCTACTTCAAAATGGAGGTCACTGATTACAAAGAACATTCTATCAAATCTGGGTTTCAAGGCATCTCCTCAATGTAAGACATTTTATATTGGGGAGGAAAGAAAGGTTAAAAAATTAAGATTATTGAATTTTTAAAAGGCATCAGCGTGCTATGGAAAGCCAACCTGAAGAGCTCATGTTTCTGCCAACCTAATATTACACAATTTCAATGGCACAGAAAAGAAAAGTAACCAAGTAAGTTGTATTTTACAACTAAAAACCCACAATGGCAAAGAAAACTGCTGATCTTCTAATATTTTTAGAAAAGCATGCAGGATTCTTTATTTACAAGAAAATATAACAAGCTAACCTTGGATTGCCTGAAAAAAGAAAACATTAATTCCTTGGATTAAGACTTAACTCAAGATCCTCTAAAATAAGAAAAAAAAAAGTTTTCAACTATAAATCGTATAACATGAATAAAATACAGCTTTTCCTACTATATCTGTAAATATTAACTACACAAGTACTGATAAGGATTTTGAACCTGAGGAAGCCATCTAAGTAAACCATCAGAACATTTACCTGTACAGTCCTCTGAGTGCCATCAACGTTGACAGACAATAAGGACGAAGCCAGGTTCCACGTACTGGTCACATTTAGTTTCAATCCATCAACTTCCACCTGTTGTGACACCAAATAAGACTGTTACTATGAAGAAAGACAGAAAGCTGATCTCAAGTTCATTGCTGCATACAAAGCAGCAGCCATTTTAAACAGATGGCTCCCAAACAACCTGTCATGTTTACTGCTCCAGCCATGAAAGACAGGGTCCAACAACAGAGTCTTCTTAGTCATCTCTGGGGAGAGGTGAAGGACCTGTGAACAGCTGCCTCTGGGCACTAAGGTTTCAAGTGATTTCCAGTAAGTAACAAACAGCCTTCTAACTCTAAACCTATCTGGACATGCTACATTTACTGCAATTAGACAAGTAATGCATATAAATTCCAGTGACATTTTGCAACCCACACAACAGGGCTTGCATATAATATTCTCTCCAAGGACCAACAAAGAACTTTTTCTGTGGTAATTTTAATGAAGGACTATGCATTGTTATCTTAATTAAACAGAAGCTTTAATTAGGCAAAATTTTTTGGTGTTGAATATCAAAAGTCCATTCAAACTTTGCAATGTTCTGTCATATTTCTGTCGATCATAAATGACTAATTTCATCAAGTCATCACTCATGCAGATGCAAATAAAAACCCACAATCTTTCAAAACAGAGAAACTCTTAAGAGAAAAAAATTAATTTCCTAATAAATAATATAAAAGTAATTTAAAGAAAATAAGCTAATTTGAAATAAAAAGTACTATTAGTTCTTTCTTCTTTTCACTCACTAATGATTATTCCCTCACTCTTTAATACAAGCAGTAAGAAAACAAATAACATTATTATTTTAAGTCTACAGTAGACGGCCTAACAAAGGGATACTTAAATTTGTTGAAGTTTCTAAATAACAGAGTTTAGAGATAAGATCCCTAACAATTCCCCCACTATCATCAAATTCTCTTAAAAGACACTCATTAAGATCAGATATCAGAGTCCTCACTGTTTCCTTTCTGCTTGACCCTTGGGGACAGGTAGGGAGGTGGCAGTAGAGGAAGATTGGTGAAAATATTTGGACAAGTATCAGTACCCTAAAAGTAGCCGGGCTTGAAGTCTGCTTCTGGGACACAGCCTAGGAGAGGTTGGTAAAGCCCAGGACTAAGTGTCACCGCATTCCTAATGCAGTGAGGGGGCAACAGCACGGCACTCACAGAGGAAAAGGCTGGACATATGACCCGTGTACA
The DNA here is from genome assembly GCF_000696425.1 of Galeopterus variegatus. Taxonomy (NCBI): domain Eukaryota; kingdom Metazoa; phylum Chordata; class Mammalia; order Dermoptera; family Cynocephalidae; genus Galeopterus; species Galeopterus variegatus. Next base: position 471,558 of record NW_007726892.1, read on the forward strand.
TCAAGGCAGGAATCCAAAAATTTCTACCTGTCCTAGTGAGATGACCAGTGAAGGTCTGGGTCAGGATGAAGACCACCATGACAGATAAACAGTAGAGACTATGGGCAGCAGAAGCCTCTTTAAGACCTCCAAAGCCCAAACAGCATGACTCATTACCCAACAGTTACCGCCCAGGCCTTTGCAGTAAGAACAGTGGGTAGCAGGAGAGTCTGAGTTCTCCTCCCTGCCTCAATCAGGAGGCACATTTGACCACCATTCCCAAAACACCTCTCACATGCACCCAAGGTTTCTTAGAACCATAGAGACAATATTCCAATTGAATCTGGCTTGGAAATCTTAGTGGAAGCTGGGGATAGGGGAAAAAACCTGAAATACTATAACCTGAAAGAGACTGTTTAAACCAAGAGAGGCCAAGATCTTGTTTACCCACAAGTTTTTCTACTCCCTGTCTCCTACGAAAGGTAGAGGGCTTATGAGGAACATTACATGTGACAGAAAATGAAGAAGCTACATTTCCTCATACACGTGATAAGTAATGAGTACAAATTTGTAACTTAACTGAAGCAAGGAAACTATCATAACTCCAAATCATAAATTATGAAACATATCTGCAAATATTAAATGAGGGAAAGCAATGTGCTTTAAGCCATCACATGCCTTCTCAGGCCTCCAGCACTAAACCCATTTCTCCAAGATACAAAATTCTGAAAAATAGATGCAATGACTCTATTGTTGCTATCATTAGATGAGTGAAAGCCAGATGTACACATAAGCCATAGGAGAGGAACAGAGTGTTTCTTTGAACAACCATTTTATACCATAGAAAGGTGGGACAGACTAAACTGAAGAATTCTGGTCACTATGCCATATATATTGTTTACACCCAATTCTTTAGCCAAGGATGACTGAAGAAGCAGCTATAGAGTGGAGGTACCATTTCATCTTTATGACATGGAGAAGCTGACATAAAGACCCACCCTAAGTTTTCAATGCCAACAACTAATGGGAAATGAGCCCTCGGGCAAAGGCAAAAATAACAGATTTTGTGAGAGATAACAAGGGTAACAAGCCCAAGGAAAAGCTGCGGGCTGCCCATGCCTACGCCCAACCTCCCACACTATTGTAACATAAACAATAATCAGAAAATAGCCAATACTAGATCTTTGCATACAATTTGGAAAAAAAATTGTAAAGGGAAAATGGTAAATTAAGAGAATATAACACAAGAAGAACTACTCAAAGAAACACAGGAAGAGTTCAGATAAATAATTCTCCAAAGTCTCAAAGGCAACTATAGGAAATGTGACCTCTCTTTTAAAAAAAAAACAGCTCAAAGAAGAAAAACAAAGGTTCAAAGAAGAGATTATACAACAACAGAAGGAAATGAAAATCGAGCTGGTAGAACTCAAAAAAACTGAAGAGAAAAATAACATTATAGAGATAAAAGCCACATTAAGAAACAACCAAAAACAGAATAAATGTGACTAAAGATAAGGACTTGGAGAAATCATATAAAACAAAATAGGTAAGACCAACAATATAAAACCAATTTACAAGGAAGACAATAGATATGAAGGAGGAAAAAAAGAGGATACAAAGACTATACAACTGTCTTTTTCAAAAGGCCTATAAAGCAAAAAGAATAAATGTAAATTCAAAATTATGATAGGACAAACCTTTTCAAAACAAATAAATAAAACTTTGAATTTCTAGGTCATTGTTTATAGAACTTGAAAGCTAAAGAAAGATTTATGTGGGTATTTAGGCAGAAATAAAAAATCATGTACAAGAAAGGAAAAAACTCAGGTCAGCCTAATTTCCCAAGAGCAACACTGACACAGAACACCACAGAGCAATATGGTCCAAGTACTAAAAAAGGTAAATGTTGCCCCCCAATTTTATACCCAGCCAAGGTTTCCTTAAAGTATTTCATATAAGTATACATTCTGTAGCATGTACAAATGTAGTGCACCTTCTTTAAAAATGAGGCAACTCTATACATACTGATATGAAATTATTCCCAAGAAAACGCAAAATAGTGTGTACAGTATGCTATCATCTGTTAAGAAAAAAACAATTATATACATATTTTTTAATGCACAAAATATCTCTGGACAAATGCATTAAGAGGAGCAGAGTGCTTAAGGAACAGGAATGGAAGGGAGGCTTGCTTTTCACTGTAAATCTACTTGCACTTTTTAAATTTTTTCCTGTATATGTTTATAAAATATATTCAAAAATTTTTTAAATGGGGAAAAGTGTAAGTGTGCTCATTTCCTCTTTTATTATAGTATGCAATCAATAGCTACTTCAGATCTTTCACTAGAAGGCACACAATTTAAAAGTAGCTGTTTTTTCAAATTGCATTTTGGTTATAGATTTTTCTGGTTATAGATGTACTGATTTCATCAACAACATCCAATTTTACAATGTGTTTCAGACAATCTGTCTTCCTCCTCTAAAAAAGAGGGACTTGAACCTGCAATGCCAAAGATTTCTCCTGGGTCTGAAATTCTGGTTCTGTGGTTGCAAAATCCTTTTATTTCAGATGTATTTAGATAATTAATTTCTGAGATGGCAATTTCAAGTATTATAAATGGATTTTTGCTTTGTTCAAGCACCTTTGTTTTGGGGTTAGACGTTTTTAAGATCTTTCTTTTAACAGACAATAAAAGCTTACAAATTAAGTCAAATTCAGTGTGGGGATAAAAAGAAAAATAGACCAACAGAGAAGTGACAAATGACATAATATCCTGGGGCTCAAATAAAATCTCACACCTTTCAAGGCCAACAAAATTATCAAAATGTCACTGTGAAAACACTAGAATATTTTAAATAATGTAAAAACTCTATATTTTATGAACAATCCGAAGACACAATGCCCCTATTTAGAAACAGAAACTAACCTAAACAGAAAGATTTATATTATGACCTTAGTTTAAATAAATCTAGGACTCAAGTGCACCAAATTTACATTAATTATATTAATACTGACCCACACTCTTGGCAGTGACCCCCTCTCTTTCTTTACCGAAAATGAAGCCATAGACATAGTCCTTATTTTCTTGCACCATCAAACACATTTTTTCCTTTACTCATATTTCATAACTTCTCTGCTTCTTAATTTATCCCTTTTAGTGTCAGTATTTTCCATCTCTCAGTCTACACTGGCTACTTCCTTTTGCTTTCAAGCATGTATAGAACTCCCTACCCATGTCTCTGACAGGTTCTACGAGTGCTCTGTACCTGTTTTTTTTACCACATACCTTCCCCCATAACCTTCTATAATCTGGCTACTAAAACTGTATCTGAAAGGTCACCAATCTTCCTCAGCAACTTTGACACTCTGTTCTTAATCCTCATTATTCTTTACTTCCCAACAGGAAGGAAGGCCTCTTTGAGAAGCCGAACTTTAAACTAAATTGAAAAGGTGAGTAGGAATTAGTTGAGTGGGCTGTTAGGTGGGTGGTTAGGAACATTCCAGAAGGAATATCACTTTAAAAAAAAAAAAAAAAAGGAATTTCTGAGGCAAGAAATAGCTTAGCTGATTTGCAACCAGTGTGCCTGGAACACGGAAAACAGGGGGGATAAGGGTGCCCGAAGACTATGGAGAGCAGTAAGAAACACTGACAGGTCCCACTGGAGAGGGACATTATCCACGTTATATGTTGAGAAGATCATCTGGCTACAGCTTGGAGAATAAATTGTATGAGACAAAAATAAAAACGATGGTGGTCAGGTCTAGGGTACTAGTAGCGTAGAGAAGAGGGCACTCAGAAGGAATATCAATTGGGGAAAGGAGGAGGGAAGAGTGAAGGGTCCGGTGAAAGCATTTTGAGAGAGTTGCTGAGGAAAAGGGAGGAGAGTAGCTCATCAGAGGAAAAGCCAAGCTGCCACCCAGGGCTGGGGACTCAGCTGACACTGGACAGCATGGCCTAGAGTGATGGGATCTGTCCTCAGTGTGTGAATTCTCCCGCGGTGCTCATGTACTTGGATGTGGGCACAGAGAAAGTGAAAGGCTGAGTTCCTCTAGGCTGGGGATCGATGGAAGAAGAAGCTGAAGATGTTAAGGGTATTTGTAAGTGAGCGACTGTTTTTACCGGCCAGGGAATCTAAGCTGGATGAAGATGGAAAAGCAAGGACAGTGTCGGTGGATGGAGAGAAAATACAGAGACCAGTGGTCATATGGAGGTAGAGAGACAGACCGCGACCTGGCTGCTGGTCAAGAGGAAGGTGAGTAGTGATGGGGACTAATGCTGTGAGTTTCAAAGAAGGGGCTGCGAGAGAAAGAAAGGGGAAGCAGTGAGTGGTCTACAGGGACACCAGGAGAAACCCGATCCCAGCTCCCACCTCTCAGGTGCCTGTGGTGTGAGAGAAAAACTTCCGAGAGGTCTCAGGTTAAGGCAAGTAAGGGGTGGGAAAGACAGATACAAGGGAGTCTGCAGGTCACAAAGCAGGTGACCCAGAGGGCACAGTGCAAAGGGCTAGGAGGAAGTGGAGCGACGACATAGAAGAGCAGAGGAAACTGATTTAGAAAACAACGGAGGACTAGGGAGGCTCTCAAGTACCCCAGCTGCTCCTCTGCATCTCCACCGCTGCCACCCAGCCGAAACCTGCACTATGGCATCTCTCACCCAGACTACTGCTATACTCTAGGCTTCCCACAGGTATTCTTCTGCGTTCCCAATTGGTTCTTCTCACTATAGCCAGAATAATCTTGAGTAAACATAAAACCGATCATGTGTAAAAACAGAGAAAAGGGAAAATACAGCCAATGTGAAAAGGCGCAAATGGAGGTGCTGCCTGCTTTTGCAAAGTGTAAACTCCAGACCTTTAGTATAAGGACATCAAATGTCTCACCATTCTGCAATCATTTAAAGATTATAGACTAAACATTAAAGATTATATGCCAATTTAAAGTATTGGCATTATAAATTTGAATTAATCAGAGCAAAGCTATGATGGGTGGAATTCATGCAATTCACCTCAACATGCTCTATTTTCTGAAAACTTTCCCCCAGCTTAACCAAAGAGATCAGTTTGGATGAAAATTACTCATAATAAGAATACTTATGATGTTTAAATCAACAGTTCAAAAACATGATTCCTTTCCTATTTCAAGAAGGCATTTTCCCACATTTAATAATCTACCTGTAACTTTGTATTCCATTAAAAGTATTTAACTGCATTTGTAGTACAAATAAAGCTGATGTGGAACATTTTCCATGAGTTGTTTGGAACATTCAATTTTCCTATCTACGTCATCATAAGGGAAAAAGAAAGTACACACCCTAAATTAATTTGACATTTGAGAGATTACTTACATCCTTTACCATTAAAAAGCAAAAAAAAAGCATTTCCTCAGAGATACCACATGACAGTTAAAATATAGCTTCTATTGCAGTAGTCACCTGCTAAATAGTTTTTTAAAATTTTATTCAACATTAGGAATGTAAAACTTACAAAACAAAATATTTGCCAAAAAAGCATTTCCAAAAATAATAAAAACTTTGGGAAGATATGGTCTATAAGAAGTGTTTCTATTCTCTACACCAGCCTACTTTTTTTGTCACACACAAATTCTAATTTTTTTGTTGTTGTTGTTGTCATCAAATCTTAAGGAGATTAACCCTGGGCAGAGTTAAATCTCAGATAAAAATCCAGGTATAGCACTATTTTTAAAAAGACTTTGATCATATATCTTGGTTCTATTTCTGAAAACAATATAAAGGATAAAAAACAGATTTGTTGATCAAGCTATAACTAATTCTCAGAAAGGAATAACTAATTCCTGCCCCTTTTGTGGGATTTCATAGTTTACCTTAAAAATGGTCATACTGCACAAAAAGTGGAAAAAGATCTGCAGTTTTCTGATTTGACTCTTAGGCAAGAAGGATCCTAGAAATACATACACCACCTCAACCCCCACCTCCTCCTATTTTACCCATTAGGAAATTAAAGAGCCATATAAATGTAATTTATAGGAGCAATTACCTTGCAACACTCTCCAGAGTATTCCACTTAAACCCACAGTTAAAAGTAGAAGTAACATGGGCCGGCCCGGTGGTGCACTGCTACAGTGCGCCGCTTGGGAAGTGCGGCGGCGCTCCCGCCGAGGGTTCGGATCCCACATACAGACCGGCCACTCACTGGCTGAGCGAGGTGCGGGAGCAACACCGAGGGTTGCGATCCCGTTGCCGGTCCCGGCCCGGTGCGGGCGCGACACTGAGGGTTGCGATCCGTTGCCGGTCACGAAAAAAGACAAAAAGGGAAAAAAAAAAAAAAAGTAGAAGTAACAAATGTGATGTAAATACTAAGACATGGTGCTTGTAGTATACAGAAGATGCTTACTGTGTATTTGTACCTTGAAAGAAAACTGTTCTAGAATAGAGATGTTTATTGGTTCTTCTCAGTTCTTATCTCTTAACTACTGCTGACAAAAAGTATTAGTGAATTGTATATCAACTAGATGATGTATATCCGTACTCCTCATTAACACAGAAACTTAACATGCCATGCAGTTAATGAAATTGGGATATTACCAGCATCTAACACTATTATAGTTCTCTGAATTCTAGATAAACTGCTACTAGATATGTGAAACACAAATATACTTCAAAATTCTAAAAGCTAAGATGTTGATATTGAGAAGCACATACTTTTCCTACTATTTAACAGATCTAATAACTTTGCAAAGAGACTTGCTTCAACATTTATTTCTCAAGTAAAACATGACAAAAACTCAGTCATTTTTATGCTATCATAATAATGATTCTTAACATTTCAATATAAACTACAGCAGTCTTATACCTTAATATAGCACAAAAATGGTAGGTTTCCTTTATCCTGCTCTTCTATTTATTAAAATATTATTCCAAAATATAGTTATGACACCTCTAGTGACCTTCCAGAGGGAAATGAGATGGTTGTTTTATGAAAACAAAAGTCCAAAATCATTTTTCATAAGTTTGTTCTTTATCATTATCATCTTGGAAACTCTCTTTTTATTTCTCTCCCAAATACATAGGAAATAATGACAAAAACATCAAGAGGAATTAGACATAAGGATGTTGAGGAGCTGTCAATTTGTCACAAAAGATTACATTAAATATGCATGTGTTATAAATGTAATTAAATATATCTCAAAGGATGTGAATTGCAAAAACAAACTTTAGGTACTGATCTACAATCAGCCAGGTTGACTAATTTCTGTTTAATTATCGCCTCATTAATTGATCAGTAACAACTTTAATTTCAGTTTTATGCTTTAAAAAAATATCTGACATTACTTTGCTCACAGTTTAATTACAGTAGTAGTTTCTTTTGGATTGGTGTGATAAGGTCATCCTCTGCAGATCATACTGTAAATTATGTTGACTTCATGAATAACTCCAGGTAGATGAGTTTAACATATGGAGCAAGGGAGGCTGCCTTTCCCTCCCTGACCAGATTGTGCTGGAATCCTGGGTGTCTATGTAGTATTGCTGTCAATATTCAGAATGCTTGTGTTAGAATCTCAGCTCTACAAATTACCTCATTGGTCATGTCTCCATTTCCTCGTATAGAAAATGTGTGTTCAGGGCCGGCCGGTGGCGCACTCGGTAGAGTGCTGCACTTGGGAGTGTGGCGGCGCTCCCGCCAAGGGTTCGGATCCCATATAGAGACCGGTCCGCTCACTTGTTGAACGTGGTGCGGATGCAACACCGAGGGTTGCGATCCTGTTGCCGGTCACGAAAAAAAGACAAAAAGGGGAAAAAAAAAAAAAGAAAATGTGTTTTCAGGGCTGGCTGGTTAGCTCAGTTGGTTAGTGCACAGTGTTATAACACCAAGGTCAGGGATTTGGATCCCCATTCCAGCCAGCCACTAAAAATAATGATGATAATAATAATAATAGTAATAATAAACAAAATAAAATGTATGTTATAAGGAATAAAGTCAAACACTTAGAATAGTACCTAGTACATAATAAGCCCTCAATAAATGCTGGTTATTTTTGGTAGTTCAGCTTAATGACACTATGTACTCCTCCCACAATAATGATTATTTTCTACCTATTTTTCTCCATTTTCAATCATACATACTTTATCTTTTTCTTGTTTTTCCATTATTTATCCTCTTACTTTCATCTGATTCCTATTAACTTCTCTTTTGCTTTTCACATGTATTTCAGCATCACAGATGTCCCCTGGTAAAATAGCATTACTAAACCAGTGGTTTACCACCATAGCGCACACACATTATCTAAGAGGGCTACAGAATTTTCATGAGAATGTCTATGTCTTCCCTCTTCCTACATTCCCATATGTTGGAATTGCAAGATACTACTTCCTACTAATCCTACCTGCTTTGCGTTATCTATATGAGATGGTTTAGCATTCTGTTCCTTAGACACTCAGTTTCCCCTAACAGACAATTTCTCCTGGCCAACAGTAAACATATTTGATATTCTGTTTTCCATGCTCCTACCTTCTGAAGATTTTTCATCGGGTTTATACTCTTTTCTTAGCCCCTAAGGCCATCAATTACATTTTTCCTAATTTATATACTAAGATATTTGATATTATATCTTTTTTATATTATAATACCAATAACATGTATTTGATAGTTTTATGTTTGTATCTTAAAATTGTAATAACAAATTTATTCCCAAAAGAATTAGTACATATTTTAATATGTCCTTATACCTTCTCACGGATTACAATCTTAACAACATGCTGCACAAGCATGATAGTAAAACTTATTGTTTGTTTGCTATCATGGTTTGACCCAGTTTCTTTGACAGATAAAGGTGAGATGCAGAAATTCATACTCAGGACCTACTCATCACATCCATCTAGTGAATAAGTTAACAATCAGCCATTTCCTCTGTATCAATTACACCTTAAGGAAGACCCTGGTAAAAAAATAAAAAACAAAAATCTAACTACCCATTAAGTTGATCATAATAAATCACGCACTTACAAGAACTGTATAGGGCAGCTTATCACTTCTATAAACCACCAGTAAAACCTCACTGGTAAGCAAAGTTAACATGGTTATCAGCATCTTTTTATTGTGGCTAACAGGAAATAGAGTGATCAGTTTCTATAGTTCTAATGAACATACTGGGGAGTATTTATTTTTATTTTCTTCCTTTTACGTAAACTAATTTCAGTTATGCATAAAAGTTATAGCAATAGCACATGAAGTTCCCATATACCCTTCACCCAAATTCCCCAGTTGTTACTATTTCTAAGCTGGTAAAGAATAAGTTTTATGATTTCCCATTACCCCTTAATACTTCTGCATGTATTTCAACCACAAAGACACTCCCCTTACATAAGCACAGTAAACACAATCAGGAAGCTAGTATCTAACCCACAAACGCTATTCAAATTTTACTAATTGCTCCAATAATGCCACTTATGGTATGTCTGGGATCTAATTCAGGCTAATGCATTGTTTTCATGTCTCTGTGGTCTCTGTCAATCTGAAACAGTTCCTTAATTTTGCCTGTCTTTCATGACCTTGTGCTAAGGACTGAATGCTTGTGTCCCATCAAAAGTCATATTGTTAAAAGCCTAACCCCCAATGTGATGGTATTAGGGGACAGGAGTTTTGGGAGGATATTAGGTCATGAAGGTGGAGCCTTCAATGATGGTATTAACACCCTTGTAAGAAGAGACACAAGACCTTGCTTCCTCTCTCTCTGCTCTCTGCCATGAAAGGACATAGAAAGAAGATGGCCGTATGCAAACCAGCAAGCGAGCCCTTACCAGACACTGGATCTGCCAGCACCTTGATCTTGGACTTCCCAGCCTACAGAACTGGAGAAATGTTTATTGGTTGTTTAGAGCTACCCTGTCTATGGCATATTTGTTATAGCAGCCTGAACTAAGACATCTTGATAGTTTTGAAGAGTATAGACCAGTTATTTTGTAGAGTGTCCCTCAATTTGGGAGAATGTTTCCTCATGATTTAATGCATTTTTAACAGGAATACCACAGAAGTGATGTTGTTTCTTTTTTCTGCATCAAATCAGGAGGCACGCAATGTCAATCTGTCCCATTACCAGTGAGGTTACTTTATCATTGATTAAGATGGTTTCTGCTAAGTTTATCTATTGATCTATTGTAATGTTAAGCACTAAGTAAATTCATCTAAATCTGTTTCTATATCTACCTGTAAAATATCCTGAGTTCACATTGATACCTCTGATTCCAACCAATCCAATACCATACCATTTATTTTAGCCTTCCCCCATTCTATATGAGGGGTATTTTAAAAGTTCATGGGAAATGCACATTATGAAAAGACTATGCATAGACTTCAAAATTTTTCTGCACCAAAATAAACTTGTACTAACTTGTTAAATAACGTGTTTGAACAGGATATAGTTTGAAGCAATAAGAAGGATAAGACATCAGTTTGAAAAGAACCCCTACTGGAGCAACATGAATTCTGCTAAAATTGAAGCAAGAACAAACATCAAATTTAAGGTATGCTTGGGTGGAAGAATGGTGAAATCACTGATGCTTTACAAAGATTGTAGGTACCATGCCCCAAAGAAATCAGCAGTTTACAAATGGTCAAATCGTTTTAAGAAGGGATGAGATAATGTTGAAGATGAAGCCCGCAGCAGCAGACCATCACATGTAAGATTAATACAGTAACTTTTAAGTCAAAATATTTTTAGTTGTAATGTCCTGTAAAGTGCTGACAACACTTGTATTTAAAACTCCATATATGCTTACAATAGCAGATTGCAGTTATTCCAACTACAAAAAGGACTCCATTAAGCCCTTTTATAATACAAAATCTATACAGGATCTACAGAGATAAATACCCCAGTGCCCTCCCACACATATACAACCAAGCATACTTAATATAGCTCATTTAAAGAAAGGCAGGCAATAAGAAAGGATTTTAAAGCAAATTTAAAGTGCTACTTAAAATTCTATCCCATTTCTAGGGTTTCACTTTCATGTCCACAAAAATAAAATTATCTATTCAAGTTGTTAGATAAATGCTTTTAATTCTGAAGACTGAGAACAAAGTGAGACTATTCTATTATTTGTAAAACTGCACTCCCAAACTGAAAGGAGAATAAGACTGGCATTTTTCCAGGAGTCTTGAAAAAGAACATGGCTAATATATATCAGTTTTGGTAGCAGTTACCAGAAATAATACACAGACCATGGCCAAACTGAAAGCTAACAAGGAAAGGACTGAGGGGGAAATGACTGGGAATAGTACAAGAATTAATGAGCAAACTACTCTCATTCCTAAAGACCTCCAGAGACGCAAATTGGAGAAAAAAAAATTGTGAAATCATTTTTATATTTTAATTGTTTAAAAAGCTATAAAAAACTAAAATGTTTCAAGCAATGCTACTTTAAAATAAGGAAAGGATCAACTCAAGCCACTTCTCAGGATAGGCCAAAAACCATGGAAAAAAGAAGCAGTAGTCTGAAAAATTATCTAGGTTTCTCCATCTCTCATTACCCAAAGTTCAACATTTTGAACACATTCTAAAAAGTTTACTATTACTTGATTGCAATAAATCTCACAGGAACTTGGATCAACAGCAGAGTATAATATAAAATGTACATTAACTAACTACTCATCTAGATGATAACCAGTAGCCAAAAAAAGCAGGTTCCGGTAACTGTTTTTAATCCTTCAGCTTCAAGCTGGAGCTTCCAGCAAGCATCTCTCCCTGGATACCTCTCCACAAACAGGAACCTTTGACTGAAGGAAACAAGTCTTTATTTTTTTAATCCAGGCAATTCTAAATTTTTGGGGGGGTGTGGGGGGAGGAACCAAAAACACACAGAAATACCTACATGAGCAAACATAAGCTAAACCTCTCCTAACTCACCTAAAAATATCACTTTCTTTTTTGGATAGTATTTCTACTGAAGAAAAATACATCATTACCTCTAGCACAAAGAACTAAGATCGATCATTACGTAACACGTAAAATTATTACTTAACATTTCTGTGAGGGTGAAGGGTGGTCTACATATAGTCAGAACAGACGCAAAGATCCACCCCAATGACTAAAATTTCCAGCCTGTCATTTCTTTAGATTAAGGCAGAGTTTTTAGAAAGCTCCTATTAAAACCACACTGCCTAGAAATTAACTCATTTATACATGAACACACAGATTAGTTTATCAGGTTATGTAGCTCTCTTACTTTAGACAAGTAACTTTTGATAAAAGGGATGGGGTAGGGGTTGGGGAGTAGGTCCTGGGAAGGAATTGGCAAGTATAGAAAACCTTACAACAACAGGGGGTGAAGTCACCCCACATACTAAACAGGCAAACAACCCACATTTCTGTTCTTGAAAACTGCAAACTTATACAGAAACAATAAGAATAGCTTAATAACCCCCTATACATCCATCACTCAAGTTCGAAACTTATCTACTCAAAGCCAACCTGTTACATTGATATCCCCACTGATTCGCCCATCTGCTCCAAGACTATTAAGGAGCAAACCCCAAGGGGCTGGCCAGTTAGCTCTGTCGGTCAGAGTGCAACCTTATAGCACCAAGGTCAAAGGTTCAGATCCCCATTCAGGTCAGCCAAAAAAAAAAAAAAAAAAAAAAAAAAGGAGAAGCAAATCCCAGATTTCTTGTTTTATCCATAAATTCAATAAATACTTTTTTCAAGTTAAACCTAAACTACTATGACACACATTAAGCTTCTGGCAACAAATTAATCAAATAAATTAATTTAATAGTCCATAATAGTAGTTATCTCCTTTTTATTCCATACATATACTTTGGTTTCTTTGAGCACTGGGTGAGGAGGGGGATGGGGAGGGGAGTGAGAGGGGAAAGTAGGCAATAGAGCAGATAGCTGTAAAAGGTTACCTGAAAAACAATCAGTAATCACATACACTGCATATTATGCTTTCTACAATTTCTATTCATTGAAGGATGAGGTCAGAATAAAGTGTTCCTGTTAGTCTGGGTCACAAAAGTAATTCAAGATGCATATAAAAATGCTTATTACCATTCAAGTTCTCTAAACCCATTCAACCGTTCAGCCCTTTGCTTTCTGATAAGACTGCCAACAACTATGCCAATTAGTGTCAATTGCAATGTTAGATTTTATATCATTTGCACCTGCCTACCAGTTAGTTTAGCGTGCAGAAAGAAGGGACTGGTAGTTGCAAGTTCCAGCAATATTCAATCCTGCTTCTGAGTTAACATTTGCAAGTCTACAAATTCATCAATTGGCTGTTTTGTTTTGTTTTTTAATTGCAAATTAGTTTCTATTTCTTCTTTTGAGGAGGAGGGGAGTGGAGGAGTTTACCCATTACATTGTAAATTGTAAACATAATAACAGTTTTTTTAAATCTGAAGTTTTATAACTCAGGAAAAGCTAATCTATAAGAAACTTGCTGAATTATATATTTACTTCAAATAAATATATATTCATAAATAAATTAAAATATTTCAAATTCAGCAAATACTAAATTTATACAACTCATTTAAACACATGATTAATCTTTAAAAACCACCTATTTATATTTTGAGATGTTTTCCCATTTTAGAACAAGATTTTTGATTAAAATTTCTCTTTTATAATCCACAAACCAAAAATTAAAGCATAAAAATAGGCAAAGTACATTTAATGTGGAAGAAATTATAAACACCTGGAATTTGATGCTATATATAAAATGTCTATTTCATCTTTACTTTTTATTTTACAAAACTGCTCACAATTTAAATGCATACAGTATTTTTTAAATATCCAGAACAAAATACAACAATCTTTAATTACTTCTCAGATTAAAATGATTCACTTTGGCTTATTATAACTAATAGTAACAATGTATTTTTAAATTTCACAACTGAAGAAAATTGCACATAGCCGAGAAAAGCCACTAGGAGTAATACAGTGGCTAAAGGCAAAGTGCACTGCTAAAGAGAAATAAAAACGGCAGGCCAATATCTAAAAGTATGGGAGATGTATATAATGTAGCACATTCTATCAAGTGTCATTACTTAAATTGCTACTTTTCCTCAACAATCTATTCTCTGGCTCTAGCAAGTAGAATAAATGGTACTTTTACCTGCCAAATTTGGCACAAAAAAGGACAAGCAACTTCATTACAGAACAATGCTTTCAATATGATTTTTTCCTGTTTCCACCCAGTGCCAAATAGTAGAACAATTCAAATCAAGAAATCTAAGCAAAATTACCTCCTCTTGTTGAAGTTTAACATGCTTGAATAAACAAATGATATATACAAAATGCTAGCAAGAATATCCTCTCCTAGTAAGTTAGTATATTTCTTGTATTGCAGCTTAATTCAAAGCTAGAATGCTATACTCAACCAAAAATGAAACACCACCCCACTGAGGTAAAATTCTCAATCTGTGGTGTGGTGTGATGTACATATATGAGAATTTAAAACCCAATGGAATAGGTTAAACCTAAAAGACCTGATTTAGATTAAACTTTTGGTTAAAACATCAATTAATGCACTTAACCTATGTGTGGAATGAAACAGAACATTCCTTTCTTCAGTCTTTGATAAGTTAAACTAACAGACACAACATCCACTACCAGCAACCTCACCCACCAATTACTCTGGCTCTCACACTTCCTTGGTGTGGTTTTTAGTAGCTGGCCAAAAACAAAATTATAAATTCTTCTAAGCCTTGTTTCAAAATCTGATAACAAAAACAATAAGAACAACTCTTTAATAAATCACGCCAAACCTGAATAATTAAAGAGATACACTTAAGCCAGTTCTCAAATCATCATCACTAGATTTTCAAAGCTAAGCATAAGTACTTTTTACCCAACTGCATGAATTCGGTGGCTACTCACAAGTTTGTCTATGGTTATTTAAAACAGAGGACTGTGCTATGTTTAATCTCCATCTGGTTCCCTTAATCCTGCTAAACACGACTAGCAGTTTTAATAAAAACCCAGTGATAAAATGGAGCATAAACCCATTACCATGCTGCCATGATAAATATGGCCAAGAGCAAATATAGCCACAGAGCTGTGGCCAGTCATTTGAACTAAATTTTAAATTTTCAAGCAATGCCAATTTTTTCCAAAGGCTTAAGCACAAAGTTAGAGAATAGCATGTTTTATTTTATAATTTTCCCCTTTAGAAATAAAAATATCTTAAGGGGGGGAAAAAACGCCGCTGAATCAAAATAGAAATTCCAATAATGGAAACATTCAGATTACGAATGCCCTTTGGCTTTTTTCCAGTTGTCTAAGTTTTGTTAGTTGTTCAAAGAAATAAGTCTAAACCAAAGAAAGAAAACATACTGAAAGCTTAACATCGATCAGGTATTTTAATATACATTTCACTCATTGAATCCTGAAAACAATCCTACAATGGAGATGTCATTAACCATATTTTGGGCTGGCCAGTTGGTCAGTTGTAATACCAAAGTCAAGGGTTCAGATCCCTGTACCTGCCAGCCACCACAAACAAAAAAAACCCATATTTTACAGATGCCAAATCTGAGGCTGAGAGAAGTTAAATAATTGCTCAAGATCCCACAGCTAGCAAAGTTAACACATCCAAATCCAGGCAGATCTGATTAGATCAGCCAACTTACACATGTGTCTGTAAGTTCATTTAGGGGAAAACACAATAGCAAGGGCCAATATTTTATTGCAAAGAACAGTCCCTTTAATAAATGGTGTGGTAAATCCATGATGGCTGGAGTTTATAACAGACACTCAGTAGACTGTCCATGAATAAGAAAAAGGCTTAAATGGAGAAGGGACAAATCACCCAAAGAGCAGGATCCAGTCAGCCCTGGACCTGAACAGTATAGGTGCGCCCTATAGTGGAGGAAAGAGGAACCGCAGGCTTACATGAGCTTTTGAACCACAGCGGGGTCCTGGGAGCAGGATGGGGGAGGGGAAGGCAGCAGCTGCAGGCATTCTGTTGTAGCCTCTAACAGGGCTTCATAAAATAAATGAATACTGCAATTCCAACACAAAGAACATTAGAATCAGAATATTAATCGGTACTGACAAGTCTTGTCAATGTATGTTTGCACATTTTATTTTTAGCCTTTTTTTTTTAAAACTTTCCACAAATTTTCCACACAATGGAAATAAACCGCTTGCAAAGTAAAAGCTACTTCAGGGCAGGCCCGGTGGCGCACTGCTTGGGAGCGCAGCGGCGCTCCCGCCGAGGGTTCAGATCCCACATACAGACCGGTTCCCGCTCACTGGCTGAGCGAGGTGAGGGCGCAACACTGAGGGTTGCGGTCCCGTTGCCGGTCCCAGTACGGGTGCGACACTGAGGGTTGCGATCCGTTGCCGGACACGAAAAAAGACAAAAAGGAAAAAAAAAAAAAAGTAAAAGCTACTTCAGATCCTTTTAAACAGCAAAAGGTCAGTATCTAAGGGGGAGAAATAGTTTGAGTGGCTACTACATGCCCACTGTACTAGAGCCTTTACATACACTATCATTTGGTTTTTACAAAAACCCTAGAGAATATTATTCCTATTTTATACATGAGGAAAACTAAGGCTCAGAAAAGGTAACTTCTACTGGATTCCATCCACAGGCAGCAGTTTCAGGATTGGTATGTAGACTCAAGTCTACCTGCCTCATGGCCCTTATGTTTTCCTCTATCAGAGCATTAATGTGAAACACTACTGCAGCAGTGGGTCAGGGAGGTTAAGTAACTTTTCCCAAATTACATAAGCAATAGGTGTCTCTGTCTTCAAAGACTGTTGTTTTCAGTACAATGTCACATCATTGTTTCTCTACCACTCCTTACCTAACCCCAGACTAAACGTTGTAGGTTAGTGCTAAGGGTAGGTAGGCTAATTTTTACAAAGTGAAGATAATGGAGGAAGAATATAATTACCTATGTTCCTATGTCCAATATGATTATGTTCTCTTTTTTATAGCACTGCCCAGTTTGCATAATAGAAAATGTGATTACTATAATGTTACTTATTAACTTCAACTACTAGAAATAAGGTTCCCAAACAAGGTGTCGTGCAAACCGATATTAAAAATAATTCACAAACGTTCTGTCCTTTGAGATTTTATATGTTCACCAAGATTTTTAGAGCATTTATTTATATACATAAAATTTGAGATTTTATATTTCTACCAAGATTTTTAAAGCATTTGCAGTAAATAAAAGTGTGAAACCATGTAACACTGTACTAAAGGCAGAACCATTAAAAGAATACCTTAAATAAATCACACACATAATTTTTAAAATATTAAATTTATATTAATGAAATAAAATATTCCTGAGCCACATTCATAATTCTCCTAACACCTGGGATTCCACAAAATATTCATGTGTCAAAACACCTGTAATACTGTTGGTGGGACTGCAAAATGGTGCAGCCTTTATGGAAAGTGGTTTGGAGTTTCCTCAAACAATTACAGATAGATCTACCATATGACCCAGCTATTCTACTGCTGGGAATATACCCAGAGGAATGGAAATCATCATATTGAAGGGATACCTGTACTCCCATGTTTATTGTAGCACGATTTACAATAGCCAAAAGTTGGAACCTGCCCAAATGTCTATCACCAGATGAGTGGATATGGAAAATGTGGTACATCTACACAATGGAATTCAACTCTGCTATAAAAAAGAATGAAATACTACCATTCACAGCAACATGGATGGACTTAGAGAAAATTACATTAAGTGAAATACGTCAGGCACAGAAAGAGAAATACACCACATGTTCTCATTTATTTGTGGGAGCTAAAAATAAATAAATACACAAACAAACATGGGGGGAAGGGGAGAAGATACAACAATCACAATTCCCTGAACTTGTGAAGACAAGTGAACAGATAGGATGTTGATGGGTGGGAGGGGGCAGAGGGAGGGGGAAGGGAAAAATCAGTAAAGGGACACGAAAATCAACTACTTTGTATATTGATAAAATTAAATTACATTAAGTTAAAATTTTTTTTTTTCCCTTTTTGTCTTTTTTTGTGTCCAGCAACAGATCGCAACCCTCGGTGTCGTGCCCGGACCGGGACCGGCAACGGGATCGCAACCCTCGGCGTCACGCCCGCACCTCGCTCAGCCAGTGAGCGGGAACTGGTCTGTATGTGGGATCCGAACCCTCGGCGGGAGCGCCGCTGCGCTCCCAAGTGGTGCACTGCGCCACCGGGCCGGCCCTAAATTTTTTTTTTTTTTTAAAAACCTCTAATCAAGAACACAGAGATCAATACCAAACTATATATTGGCCCTTTCAAAGAAATCCCTTTCTGACTTACTGCTGTCGTTGCTCAAAATATATTTTTTAAAATTTCTTAAGCCTCTGTCAATCATTTTTAATATCTTCAATGATGGTACATCTCTGACCTTTGAGTTTTAGCAATTGCCAGAGCTATGTAGTGCTGAGTCTGGAGAATAAGGTGAGAAAAATCAGTTACTGCTAAGAAACAAGGCAGAAATATAAGCCTGAGATTCTACAGGCTCTTGGATGGAATATTGAAACAAGACACCAAAAGAATTCATGAGATGTGTTACTATTTCTTTTTCAGTGTGATCTATGGCTTTGGAACAATTTTAAGCTTGAACAGTCTCTAAATTCACTTTGTCTTTCTTTAAAGAAAAAGAGTAATAAGAAGTTTAAGATTTGGTTTTAGAATTTTTATATAAATCAAGATGTTAGAGCAAAGAAACTTTTTAGAGATGCAAACCTGTGCCCATGAGTGAACTGCCCCCAAACCCCCTGAAGCACTTCATCCTAGACACAATGAATGAACAGGACTCTGGAAGAGATCACAACCTCCTGAAATATAATTAGAATTGGGGGCACAGAAGATAAAAGCTGCCGCGGTGATAGAGCATGACAGACCCTAGATGCACTAGCTGGAAAAGAGAAGAAACAGCATTTCAGGGGAAATTCAAGTAGCTATTCTAATAAAATGTGAACGTTTAAGGATAATTTTTAAAGTATGAAATATAATTTTACTCTTAAGAATACAGTTTCATTCTTTCAACATATTCATTGAAAAGCGTACCATGACCCATGAATCAAAACACAATGACTATTTGCGTTATGGCAACCCTTGTTAGTTGATTCACTTTGCTTTTGTGGTTAATATAAGCTTCTGAAAAAAAACCACCACCCCATTAACATATTCAGCTACTGGTTCTTTCCCTTTATTAGTATTCCCATTTCAGCTTTAGGGAATTAAGCTACAAGTTTATGCCATGTTTTTGGTTCATGTCTCTCATAAGCAAAATATGCAAACACACAGCTGCTGCAATAGTCTGACAGAGCGAGATCTATTCCACAGATCTCTGCCACCAATACCAACACTGATACAAAAGGCACCTCGGTGCAGAAAGCTATGTTTTCTTAATAATAACAGTTGTATAAACATAAGGTCTTCTCAGTTAAAGGGAAACCAACATCAAAAAGCAGTAAAACATAGAACCCTAAACCCCTCTTTCTTTGAAGAAACCCGTTTGAAGAGAGGTGTTTCTAGTTATGGGTGAATGAAATGAGAATTCAGCTGCAACAAACGGACATCCAGTCCTACAGAGGACTAATTAAATCCATCTGAGAAGCTGCACCTCAAGCCGCCTCACACATTTCAAAGGAAAGTACTTGTCTGCCTTCTGCGAAGACATCAAAACACTCAGTCACAGCTGACGCACATCGAGGCTCCCAACAATGTTATTTTATGGACTACAAAGCTCCATAAAAGTAATGTTAAGAGTTTACACTATTTCATTACTGAAAAATCAGAGTTGAGGCAGAACAGTTTTACTTAGCACTATTTGAAATCTCTTTCCAGTCTCCAACTCTAGTCTTGTAGATCTACAAGATCTAAAAAAAAAATTTTTTTAAGCCCCCAAAACAGGAGGTGTATCAATAATAAAGTGTTTCTTATATTTATTGAGAAGTGGTTTTAAAAGCAATCAATCAAATAATCAGTCACGGTTGCAGTTAATTTTTTTTTTCTGATACATAAAACTGGGATTTCGATGTTCAGTTAAGACTCTCCAGAAGTTAATAAAAGCCAGCAGAAGGAGCTGAAAACTTTAAAAACTTGATTTGACAAAATATTCTATTTAACAGCCATTATTTGGGCTATGAAGTGGTAGAAAAAAGTTATATTCAGAATTTGGAATATTATCCCAACAGAGTAAAGTCATCTTAGTGTCTATTCTCCCAAGGCTTTCTAACTTTCTGTAATTGGTTATGGTGAGCTCATATTATCATATTGAGCAACCACACTTTTTTTTTCTTAAAGAACACTATTAGATGTGACAGTAGGTGACAAGCTCCCTAAATAGGAGAAATCCAATACTTCCATTTTTTTTTTCAAAATATATACAGACAAAACTAATGCCATCCACACAGTTGCTAAAATTTAGAGTTTCTTCCCATTACAGAAGACTTCATGAAAAGAGGACTAGTCATCAGGAGACCCCAGGGTTCTGGCTTCTCGCTATTCATTGAGTCATCTTGACTGAGTCCACCCAATCTTCCAATCTCAATGTGTCCTCTTCTGTTAAATGAGGAGTTGGCCTAAAGGAGACAAATAGCTGTAACTTTTTAAATTGTGTAATTTCTTCTTCAAATGTGAATTCATGAAAACACTAAACAGATTCTGTTTGGAATCTGACTTGTCAATCATTCACATAATAGAAACCTGCTAACTGCCCACTTTCCTGCTACCTCTTCTGCCCTACAAAAATTTCAGGCATTCCATGACAGTTTAGTAAATTAACTCCAACTCAAAATATTTCAGTTCAGAGGAAATTTTATATCAGAGAATGAATTTCTGGAAACAAATACACACTGTTATATTACTGACAGAGAAAAAACTGTGGTAAAAAATTTAATTTTTTCTCTAAATACTGACATTATTATCTATTTTAAAATATTGCTTGGAATTGTATAGCTAAGAATTCACATTCAGTATTAGGAATTACCCACAAATGGTGCTGATTCCAGTGTTACAAAATGCCCGTTGCAGAAAAGTTATACATTCAATTCATATGGGTACCAATTATAGTGCTAGACATACTAGGGGTCTTCAAAAAGTTCATGTGAAATGCATATTATGGAAAAATTATGCATGGATTGCAAACTTTTTGCACCAAAACACTCATACTAACTTGTTAAATAACGTGTTTGAACAGGATCTAGTTTGAGGCACTAAGAAGGATAAGACTCAGTTTGAAAAGAGCCCCTCCCTATCAGAGCAACATGAATTCTGTTAAAACTGAAACATGAACAAACATTACACTTATGGTGAAGCTTGTGTGGAAGAATGGTGAAATCACTGATGCTTTACAGAAAGTTTATAGGGACAATGCCCCAAAGAAATCAGCTGTTTACAAAGGGACAACTCATTTTAAGAAGAGATGGAACAATGTTGAAGATGAAGTCCACAGTGGCCGACCATTCACAACAATTTGCAAGGAAAAAATTAATCTGGTTCATGCCCTAATTGAAGAGGACCAACGATTAACAGCAGAAACAGTAGACAAGCACCTTAGGCAACTCAACTGACTCAGCTTACACAATTCTGACAGAAATTACAGTTGAGCAAACTTTCTACTCAATGGGTGCCAAAACTGTTGCTCCCAGATCAGCTGCAGACAAGCACAGAACTTTCAATGGAAATTTCAAACAAGTGAGATAAAGATCCTGAAGCATTTCTTCAAAGAATTGTAGTAGGACATGAAACACGGCTTTACCAGTAAGATCCTGAAGACAAAGCACAATCAAAGCCACGGCTACCAAGAGGTAGAAGTGGTCCAGTCAAAGGAAAAGCAGACTGGTAAAGAGCAAAGGTCGTGGCAACAGTTTTTTGGGATGCTCAAGGCATTTTGCTTGTTGACTTTCTGGAAGGACAAAGGATAGTAACACCTGCTTATTACGAGAGAATTTTCAGAAGGTTAGCCAAAGCTCTAGCAGAAAAACACCTGGGAAAGCTTCACCACAGAGTCCTTCACCTTGACAATGCTCCTGCTCATTTCTCTCATCAAACAAGGGCAATTTTGCAAGAATTTCTATGGAAAATCACTAGGCATCCACCTCATGGTCCTGATTTGGCTCCTTCTGACTTCTTTTTGTTTTCTAATCTTAAAAAATCTTTAAACGTACCCATTTTTCTTCAGTTGGTAATGTAAAAAAGACAGCACTGACATGGTTAAATTCCCAGGACCCTCAGTTCCATAGGGGTGGACTAAATGGACTAAATCATTGCTTACAAATGTTTCTTAAACTTGATGGAGCTTATGATGAGAAATAAAGTTTATATTTTTTATTTTTATCTTTTATTTTTCCACAAACTTTTTGAAGTCCCTTCATATAAAGACTAAAGTATAAAAATTAAAGTAGTTGAGTGAAAATCAAATTTAAAGTCTTACTAAATTCAAAATGATAAAGCATGATATAATTTAATAAATGTGAACTGCATAATTTCAAAATGTATTGCATATCACTGTTATTAACCATTTGTGACTAAATTAATGAAATATGCAATATTTACAAGCAAGAGCAATTGTACAAGCTATTAGAAGCATGGGAAGATTACTCTATAGTGACGGAGTTCAGAACAAGCTACCCCAAAATATGCACCCTGACATATAGAATATTTTAAGCCAAAGGAATTTGAGAAATAGCAGGTGCCAGAAGGACTCTCTGACCTTCCCCTAGGCAGGTGATGAGATCCTCATATGAGAGATGCCCTCCCTATACCCAGAGGAAAGAAGCGTCCTTATCTCTGAAGTGGAGGGACACCAAGAGGAACCCGAAGGCACAGGCCCTGCTAACTCCCCCAAGGTGGCTGCTCTTAGCTCTTACCCCTCTTCGTCCTCTCGCAACTCTGCACTCTTCATCAAATCTAGTGTAAAAACACTCAGGTTTAATCATTTCTTCAGGTCTTCATTTCTTTATGAAGGCTCCCCTACCACGTAAACTTATATTAAATAAATGTGTAACTGCTTTTCTCTTGTTAATCTGTCTTTTGTTACAGGGTCCCCCGCCAAGAACTTAGAAGGGTAGAGGAAAAGATATTTTTCCTGGTCTACACTAGGCTACAGAGAATAATTTAGAATGGGCCAGTTGCCCTTCTATTGCAAAAATAAGCCATATTAACAGTATTCCATCTTTCTCACACGAAGCCATTATACCTGTGCTCCACGGTTTCCACTGTTGACTAATTTCTTCGTTTCTTTCAAGGTGTTGATTTTTATCTGTGTCCAAATATAATATTAATTTGAGTTTGCTTTAATGGTTATCTTTTCTTTCTTTTTTTTTAGAATTTATTTACTATGAATATTCATGAGATACAAAGCTGTCACCCCTCGTGCCCATGATGTGAGGGCCAGATTCATACTGGGGGCATACCCACTACCAGAAATTACTTTTGTACCCTGTGTCCCCCACCCAATTACCCACCAACTTCCGTCCCCCTTCCCCTCCCCCCTTTCCCCCACTCCACTTTGTAGCGCTAGGAATGCTCCCTCCCTCTGTAAGACCTCTGCACTACTGTGATCTTGCTTTCCTT
This sequence comes from Galeopterus variegatus, assembly GCF_000696425.1. NCBI lineage: Eukaryota > Metazoa > Chordata > Mammalia > Dermoptera > Cynocephalidae > Galeopterus > Galeopterus variegatus. The sequence continues at coordinate 495,077 of NW_007726892.1, forward strand.
CTTTCCTTTCTCTCTTAGCTCCCACCTATGAGTGAGCACATGTGGTATTTATCCCTCTGTGCTTTGCTTATTTCACTCAACATAAGTTTCTCCAGGTTCATCCATGTTGTCGCAAATGGGAATATTTCATTCTTTTTGATGGCAGAGTAGTATTCCATGGTGTAGATATGCCACAGTTTCCTTATCCACTCATCCATCGATGGACATTTAGGTTGGTTCCATATCTTGGCTATTGTAAACAGAGCTGCGATGAACATGGGAGTGCGGGTATCCCTTCAACATGATGATTTCTATTCCTCTGGGTATATACCCAGAAGAGGGATTGCTGGACTATATGGAAGATCTATCTGTAGTTGTTTGAGAAACCTCCACATTGTTTTCCATAGTGGTTGTATTAATTTACAGTCCCACCAACAGTGCAGTAGTGTTCCCTCTCTCCATACCCTCGCCAGCATTTGTTATCCACTGTCTTTTTGATCATAGCCAGTCTAACTGGAGTGAGGTGGTATCTCAATGTAGTTTTAATTTGCATTTCCCTGATGACTAGTGACGTTGAGCATTTTTTCATGTACCTGCTGGCCATCTGTATGTCTTCCTTTGAAAAATGTCTATTCAGTTCCTTTGCCCATTTTTTAATTGGGTTATTTGTTTTTTTTAACTGTATAATTGCTTGAGTTCTATGTATATTCTGGATATTAAACCCTTGTTAGATGTATAGTTAGCAAAAGGTTATCTTTTCTTAATCACATAATTGAAACTAATCAGTTCATATAATGTTCCCTAAATTTGCCTTTTTAAGATATTGAAATTGTGTTATTTTTGAGAGAGGGCAAATATCTTTTAAATTTCTTTTGTTGTTGCTTGAAAAAAAAAAAACCTCTTTATATTAACATTTTATTTTGTCTTTTCCTAAGAAACTGAGGAAATTTGAAGTACTATAATAATAAGAAAATATTAATCAAATCCTTTTTGTATCCTAAGATAATTTTAGAAAATATTTTATAAATTTAAATATATCTCATTTTGGATTTGTCCTCAAAAATGATTAAATAACATTCTGTAAGAATGCACTTCACACTAATAAAGTTAGAATAGAGCACTTATCAGAACAGTTAACCCCTTAAGTTATACTGAACTTTCTAGTAACTTCATTGAAAATGTAATAAAATATAAAATTCAAAGAAATACACTTTTTTCAATGTAAAGATTTTCAAAACTTTCAACCAAAATATGCAATGTTTATTTGTCCTGCAACTAATCTGCTCACAAAAGTGTTTTGTTTCTTCAAAAGCAAATGACTGGTGTAATTAGCAACTTTCTTTATAACAAAAATAAATGTTTTTCAACTCCACTGGTATCTTTAGAGGCAGTGATTAGGGCAGTTCTCTTTCCTGTAGACGGGGGATAGGACTGTACCTTCTACCCGCTGGAGGTGGGGCAGTGTCATGTGACCTGCTTTTCCAATGAATGTGAGCCTAAGGATGCTCAGAAGTGACTGGAAAAGCTTGCAGGCTGAAGCCCTAAGATCCAACCCATGATTCCCCATATTCTTTTTTCTCCTTTGTCACAGTAACTAGAAACATATCAGCCTACATCTCCTAGGAAGGATGTGCACCAGCAGACAAACGATGGATGTATAACATGTGTGAGAAATAAACCTTTGGTGTTTTAAGTCCCTGCAATTTGGGGGTTGTTGTTATTGTAGGATAGTCTAGCTAAGGCTGACCAATACATGTAGTTATATTTTGGGTCATGTTACATCAGTAATGCAGAATGTTCTTCCTTCCTTTCCATCACAGCCTATGTGAGCAAAGAAACTAATAGTCTATCAGACTCACTTGAATCTGTAACTGAGGTCAGTTACATTAAAATGATCCTCACTTCAGCTCTGCCTCTTCCCGTCTGTTCTCCACAACAAGAGCGCCACGACCTTTCTCACGGGCAGCTCTGTTGGATTTCCTGCAGGAAGGGCTTCTGTGGCTCTCCTCTGCCCCAGGCAAGTCAGACCACGTTAGGACGCCGCCGCCGCTGCCACAGCTCAGGCCTCTGCGTGTCTCACTCTGGCCCCTTCCCTCACACCCACCTCTCATCACCGCCTCCCCGCCTGCCCCAGGTCCCCTGCTTCAAGCTTTCCGCGCTCCAGTCACACACAACTCCTTGCATCTCCTTGTCACCTCAGCCCTCTTTCGGTTCTCTCTATACTTTTCACATACGCCTTCAAACCGCTGGCCCCTTCCCTGTCCTCCCGCACCTGCTTCTTCAGGACTTGGCTTGGCTGTTATTTCCTTTCTGGAGCCTCCCCCAACCACCTCCATGTCCAGGTGAGGGGCTCCTCTGCCATCTCCCTGCCATCGCTCACTTGTCCTACTTTACTGACACAGCCTGTGACCCTCAACACATGATATTCTGTGAGGAGTCAGATATATCATCTCTCCTGATGACCACTGTTTCTCCAGGACCTGTGTCACAGAAGATACTCAGTAAACAGCTATTAAATTACATTACAACTAAAATGATAAATACATGGGGATATAAATATATCAAAATTTATCTAATGGCTGAGTCACTTAACAAAGACATTTTGACAGATGGCTTCACTGTTCATTTAATTTATAAGTAAGTTTGAGGAGCCAATAACATAAAAATAAACAAAATAACTTAATACTTTTTTGTTGTAGAAATTTGACCAGTGCCCTTAACAAGCTATTAGACTACTACAGATATTTTATAAATGTTTATAAAATTAAACTGAACCTGAATATCTGGTGTAAATGTTGAAAATTTTGTCGGGTTTTTTTCCCCTTTTAAATTTTTTGGCAGCTGGCTTGTAACAGGGATCGAACCCTGGACCTTGGTGTTATCAACACCATGCTCCAACCACCTGATCTAGCCCCTAAGGTTTTATGCTAAATAAAATTCTTCAGAAAATAACTGAAGTCAGGGGATAACACTAAAAATCACTTGAAGTCTTAATTACCGTATTTGCCAACTCTCATATAACAACCAATACCATTCAGTGTTTTTCAATTCCAAAGTAACTGAATTTTATAACTTATTTTGTTCTTCACTTAGCGCCATAACAAGTTACTTGAGTCTTGAGCACAACATGACTGAGGTGTTCAAGAGGGCACAGGTGCAGCTGTGCACCCAATTAGACAAGCAATTTTCCAGATTACGTGGGGAGGATCCTCACATTTTTATGAAAATTCAGTCCTACGGCTCAAAAGTAGAGTGATACTCACTGAACAAGAATGCATTTAAAAAGTAAACAGATTAAGCTGTGTGAGGTTACTCTTCAGACCTGATTTTTCTACAACATGTTTATCTGATCCCCTCCCATCAGATGTCATGCTGATTCGAAGGAGTTTGCTTTGAAAGAATATTCTTCACCTTGAGGTAAGGAAGTCACACTGGTACAGCAAGTTACTTTTGGACCTTGTTCCTTAAACCAAGAATAGAGAGAATCATCGTATTCTCTAAAACATCCCAGAGATGTTTTAGGACCAGTGAAATTACTATGAATTCTGGAACTCTCAGCATAGCTTTTGGAGTGAGTTCTCACTACCTTTTCCTATTGACAAAACATGCACCTCTCTAACCCTTCTATATAGTAATTTCTGGGTAGTTCATACACCTAAAGGAAGAAAAATAGGAAGCTGTTGGAGCTTCCAAACCTACTCCCACTCAGTTACCTTACTCTGACCCATGTTACAGTCCTTTCTCTGCTTTTTGCAATTTCTTGATTCAGGTTACATCAACCTGTAACCCACAGCCTACGGAGTGACCTCCAGCAACTACCTCCAAGTTTGGAGTGCTAGCCGGAGGAGTTTTGTGTACTTACACATGTAGCAACAGGGCTCTCTAGATAATGACTGGCTGCCCATCTTATTGCTTCCCTCGATGGCCAAGGTATTGCAGAAGTTTCTTGGCAGGTAATTAAAACTCCATTGTTTCAACAGTCCCACATCTTCCAGACCTTTCCACTGCAGAATTTTGAAACTTTTAAAAAAATAGGTAATATACATATATGGTACAAAATTCAAAAAATACTAGAGAGACATATAGCATAAGGTACATATCCTTCTCGCTTCTGTCACAGAGTCAGCCATCCGGCCCCCCAACTCAAAAGCAACCACAATGACCAGTTTCTTGTGGCTCCTTCCAAAGATATTCTATACATATAACAAGCATAACCAAACATGTTCTTTTTCACACCAATGAATGTACTTTTCTTTTGCCACTTAATAAAGCAGCACATAGAAAATGCTCACAATCTTTTTAACGGCTGCCCAGTATTTCAACATTATAAATATACCATACTAATTTAATTGTTCATGTTTGGTGTACATTTTGGTTGTTTCCAGTCTTCTGATATTATAAACAATACTGCCAATGAACATTCTTGCACATTTACATGTGAACATAACCTAAAGTATAAATTCATTTTGTCAAATTGCTTTCTGTGGAGGTTTATCAATTTATACTCCCATCAATAATATATGAGAGCTTATTTTTCTACAACCTTATGACATCAGGGAATTATAAAATTTTTCATCTTTGCCAAAATGTACATAGAAAATGGTACCTCATCAGAATTTTAACTTGAATTTCTCTGTGTGGTTTAGCACTTTTTCCAAAAGCGCAGAAGCCATTCATATTTCCTTTGCTGTAAGTCATCTGTGAACATTTTTCACTGGGTTGTTGGACATTTTCATATTGATTTGTAAGAGTTCTTTATATTTGAAGATTTCCCTTTTCTGACTATAATCAGTTGTGAGTTTTCTCTCTGGTTTATTGGCTTCTCTGTGGCTTTACTTATAGTGGTTTTATATTCTTTGCAGAAAATTTTACATTTTTTTTTAATATTACCTTGATTTATTTTTCTAGTAAATTTTTCTCAAGTAGAAAAATAATTGTGTAAAGAAAACAAACATTCTTGCCAAAATAAAATAATTTCATGTTTACACAATATTACAATTTTCTTTTGAAAAAGTCAATCAGCCAAAAATAAGATATTTTCCTCAAACAGAATATTTTTTTGCTGCTTTTTAAAGCTGGGGAGAAAAAGTCTAAGTGAAAAAAATTCCTAACAAAAGTAGTTTACATTATCATAACATTTAATTGCTGTCATAAGAAAAAAAAAGAAAAAAGTTTTAAATATGAATTTATCATACAACTTCAAAAATCTTACCTCAGTTTTCTGCCATTTATCGTGTACTATGTCAACTTTCTAAATAACACTAGTCCTTTATTTTAAGCTCCTAATGGTACCGTAGTATTCATTTTTAAATGCTACCACAAAAATGCTACTAAAGAAATTTTTCTGCCTGCCTACTGTGCACTTAAGCCATAGATAATTTTTAAATTAAAAGTCTATAGTACGTGTAACTGACCTTGTTTGCTGACGTCCTTTTCATGTTCAATAAGAGACTATTTTAAAAACTGACAATAGAGGCAAAAGGACAGAAAAATATTCTATTTTTTCTAGTAACACTGTTTAAAAATTCTTTAAAAGAACAGCCATGATTCTTATCATGTCCCTATAAAAATTCCAGAAACTGTATGATTTAGCATTACTTCCTAGTCTATAAATTGAATAAAAGGAACAGAGATTATGGTGTAAAAATGTAAGTATAAACTCTTGTTAGAGATACATTTAAGATTCTTTATATTAATATTTGAGAACATAATAAAAATTTCTATTTTGTGCACAAGATTATTTGTTGGTATATTATAAGTTCATTCACTTCTTGATTTTTATGAAAATGTTACACAAAAGTCCTTAAACAGCTCTACTTAAAACCAAATTTTCAAAGTGCTCTTTAAATATCAAAAGAAACTGGTAGAATGTTTTCTTAATCAAGAGATCTAGAACAAAATATATGGCGGTAGAACAAAGGGAAAAGGGTTGGTAATACTAGAGAAAAAAACTTCAAACAATAAGTATATAATTATTTCTTATTATGCATCCATATTTAATTATTATTTTTTATTCTTATGCTCATCACCATATTCTTTCTTTGAGAAGAAAAATATAGGGTAGTAATTTCAATGATATGAATACTACAAAACATTTCCCTCCCTCCACCACAGGCATCTAAAGATGAGACGATTTTGCATCAACCAAATGAACATTATTAAGAAAACAAAATGAAAGCACAAACTCTTTTAGACACAAAATCTTACCTACCTAAAACCTTATATTGCTCTCAAAAATTTCTTACTTGAAAATAAAATACTTGGATAAAACTGTAAAATCATTGCTAAAAATTGCTGTTTTTAATTTTAACATCAATTTGAAAATAAATTAACATCTACAAGAGGTAATACAATTCTAAAACTGCTTTCTAACAGCTACTCTTAACCAGTATCTCTAACTGGAGGAAAAATATTGTGTACTTTCTATGATTTATTCATGTCCTTGTGATGCCTCCAAAGATTTCTGTCAATAGTATGACTTGAGCCTTAAGTTTTGGCATATTACAAAGAAAATTCCTTTTATCTTGCCAACAAAACTGCTCTGGCTAGAAATAAACTTATTCCTTGTATTGACAATGATTTATCCACAGTCTAGTGGAAGAAATTTCCATGATTGTGCTACCACCTGTCTGAACCTCAGTTTCCAAACGCATCTGTAAACTGGGGCTAGTGATATCTACCTATCAGGTTTACCATAAGCACTAAAGGAGATAACGTCTATGAAGTGCTTACCACAGTGCCTGGGACGAGGCAAAATTTCAGCAAATGTAGACCAAGGTATTCACTTGCTTCATCAAAATATCTTTCAATAGGCTACACTAACTATCAAAACCAATAACACAACTAGAAAGAGACAGAGAAATCCTTACTCTATTACTCATGGAAAATAAGTAAGTAAGAAAGCGTACACTTCCATAGTAAGAAATTGAAATTATTATATGTATAGAAAATGTGTGATTTTTCAAAAGCTTTGCTCTCCATGCTACCACATCCCAATGTTTTTTTCTCTTTTTAAATTTTATTTCTTGGTGGCTGGCCATTACAGGAATCTGAACCCCTGACCTTGGAGTTATAACACCACACTCTAACCAAATGAGCTAACCGGCCAGGTTTTCCTCACTTATTTAAACAACGATTTCAAGGAAAGTTCCAGCTTACATATAAAACATTCTAAGTATAGTTAGTTCTAATAGTTCTAAGCTACTGCTCACTAATCATCTCTCCCAAGTAGAACTTCATCTTCCCCCAGATCTTTCCCTTCGTCCCCCAGGCAGATGAGTGCTTACTTGCTTGCTTTCTCACCATTTAAGTGGTTGAAGGAACCTACCTCTATTAAGGCATTTATCATTGTATTTTAATTACTTCCAAGTCTGCCCTCCCTTTACCACCATAAGTACAGATTGTTCATGTGGATATTTCCAAGGCCAACTGCCTTTAATTCATCTTTTTTTTTCCCAACAAAATATCACGTTTATATTAGCAATTTTTTATTGCTTCCTTGAGATACAGTTCTAGGAGTGAAATTAGTAGACTTAAGAATATGAATGTTTTTAAAGGCCTCTGATGAATGCTATATTATTTTGCAGATAGGCTAAACAAACACATAGTCGCATTTAATTCATCTTCGAGTTGCTGACATCTAGCCTGGAAAGAATTATTTGATATTATTTGGAAGGTAAAATATATCCATATAGTAACAAAATATAAATAAATACTTATTTAAATATCCCAAATTAAACATTCATGATAGAACTGAGCCAAGGTTCTAGATAACCCAGATGTTCAACCTTTTGAGAAAATGCCAGACTGTTTTCCGAAGTGGCTATACAATTTTACATTTACACTAACAGTGTATGAGAGTTCCAATTTCTCCACATCTTTGCCAACACTTATTATCTGACTTTTTTATTACAGCTATCCTAGAGAGTATAAAGGTCTACCTCATTGTGGTCTGGATTTGCATTTCCCTGATGCCTTATGATGCAGAGCATCTTGTATGTGCTTATTGGCAACTGTATATATTCTTTGGAGACATGTCTATTCAGATCCTTTGTCCATTTTTATTTTTAAAATTTTATTTTTTAAAATTAAATTATGATTATTATTACTTTTTTTTTTTTTGGCAGCTGGGCCAGTACAGGGATCAAAACCTGGGCCTTCATGTTATTAGCACCATGCTGAAGCTAATAGGCTAGCCCCTCTTTGTTCACTTTTAAAATTTGGTTGTCTTTTTATCGTTAAGTTCAAGTGTTCTTTATGTATTTTAAATACTGGTGCTTTACTGGATGTATGATTTGCAAGTATTTTTCCCATTCTGTGGTTTGTCTTTCAGTTCTTGTTAGTGTCCTTTGAAGCAAACATTTTAATTTTGATAAATACCAATTTACCTATTTTTCCTTTTGTTGCTTGTGCGTTTGGTGTCACATTTAAGAAATCATTGCCATGTGCAAGGTCACAAAGATGCTTTAGTTCTTATACTTTCTTTTACATTTGAATTCCCAATTGTTCCAGCGCCATTTTTTGAAAGGACCGTTCTTTCTTCTGTTGAATTATTTTGACACTTTTGTCAAAATCAATTGAATACATTTGTGGGTTTATTTCTGAATCCTCAATTCCATTCCACAGGTCTATATGTCTTATCTTTATGCAAGTAGTACACTGTCATTGATTACAAGACAGTTTTGTAGTAAGTTATAAAAGGTGGAAATGTGAGTTATACAACTTTTTTTTTTTCAAGATTGTTTTGGCTCTTCTGGGTCCCTTAAATTTCCTTATGAATTTTAGGATAAGCTTGCCAATTTCTTTTCTTTTTTTTTTTTTTTTCCTTTTTGTCTTTTTTCGTGACCGGTAACGGGATCGCAACCCTCGGTGTCGCGCCCATACCGCAACCGGCAACGGGATCGCAACCCTCGGTGTCGCGCCCGCACCGTGCTCAGCCAGTGAGCGGACCAGTCTCTATATGGGATCCAAACCCTCGGCTTGGAGCGCCTCAACCAAGTGCGCCACCGGGCCGGCCCAAGCTTGCCAATTTCTGACAGACGTATAACTTGGGCTCTGGTAGGAACTGCATTGAATCTTTAGACAACTTGGGAAGTAGTGCCATCTTAATATTAACTTCCAGTTCATGAATATAAGAAGCTTTCCACCTATTGGGGTTTTCTTTAATTTTTTTTCAATGGTTTACAGTTTTTACAATGTAAGTTTTACATTTCTTTTGTTATATTTACTCCTAAGTATTTTTATTCTTTTTATGCTCTTGTTAATGAAATTGTTTCATTTATTTTGTTTTTGGATTGTTCACTGCAAATTAATACAATTGATTTTCTGTATATTTATTTTGTATCCTGCACTCTTGCTGAACTCATTTATTATTTGCAATAGTTTTTTAGTCAATTCCTTAGGATTTCTTATATATAACAACATGTCATCTGCAAATAGAGATTTTTATAATTTTCACTAATTATGGTTGGTTTGCTGGGGGATGGATCCACAGAGCTGCTCACATTCCCATCCCAGAAACGTATCTCTGCCATTTAACTCTTAATACAAATTTTATCAACATAAAACTTACTTGAAATTGGGAAAATGAATGAATTGTGACCCTAACTTAAACTGCAGCAAAGTTTTACACCTATCAGAAAGTTAGGTTTTCAGCTTTCTGTAAGAGCAAAAAAATAAAATCTCAGTAGGAAAATGAACTAAAAAGAGTTTTAAAGAACTGAAAAAAATTATTATTTTTGTTGACCATACCAATTGTTACTTTTGATCATTTAGATTTTTCTTTTAAACCATTAGCATGAAGATTACATTGGTATACAAAATTCAATTGTGTAAAGATTCTGATTATTCTTAAGTAGCAGATTACAACAAGACCTTTACAGAAATTACACTGGTTCACTGTACCAAAGGATACCTAAAATTCACTATCTAAAATTACATAGACTTGCTTTCTAGTTCATTTGTAATTAACATGATATATCAGGCAAAATTTTTTAAAAGTGCCTGAACAGTGCTCATTTTTCCATCTTTGGGGATGCTGAATTTCTAAGCTAATTTTCTTACACATCAGGACTACTCTGACATTTTTCTTTGAAGTGAATTGTCTTTCAATACCAATTTAATTCTTCAATATCTTTAAAATAATAAATGCGTTAATCTTTTCATTTATAATGAACTATTTTGTGTTAACAGAGAAATGGAAAACATCTTGGGAACCCAGAAGGAAACTGTAAAAATAATCATAAATAAAAATCAGCTTGTTTTTAATACTTTTGTGTTTATCATCATGATAAGCTGAACAATATTTTCTCCTTGTGTGCGTCAGGTTTTGCTCCTCTTAATTCTGCCATTCATTCTGGCGGTTGTATTCGAAATCAGAATAAAGACATAAAACAGATAAAATACAATACGTCACTTTCACTACTACTTCTTCATTTAACTTTTACTCCTACCATGCTTTCTTCATTTCTTACTTTTTAATTTTTCATTATAAATACTACTTTGAATTACTTTGTGTATTTTTTAATTGTGGTAAAAATATATATAAAATTTACAATCTTAACCATTTTTAAGTGTACAGTTCAGGGGTGTTAAAAACATTCACATTTTTGTGCTACCATCACCACCATCTACCTCCAGAACTCTTTTCAAAACTGAGACTGAAGTTTTTTACAAAAATGAAACTCTGTACCCTTTAAACATTAACTCCTCTTCTCCCTCCTCCCAGCCCATGGCAAGCACCATTCTATTTTCTGTCTCTATAAATTTGACTACTTTAGGCACCTCATGTAAGTGGAATCATACAGTATTTGTCCTGTTGTAATTGGCCTATTTCACTCAGCATAATATTCTCCAGGTTCATCCATGTTGTAGCGTGTTTCACAATTTTCTTCCTTTTTAAGGTTGAATAATATCCCACTGTGTGCTCAAGGGTACTTCAAAAAGTTCATGGAAGGATTCACAATATCTTTTAATTCTATTTTTCCAGTAACTGTATGAAGTACCCTTGTATTTACTACATTTCATTTATCCATTCACTTGTCAATGAACACTTGGATTGTTTCTGTCTTTTGGCAATTGTAAATAATGTTGCTATGAACATGGGTGTGTAAATATTTTTTCAAGGCCCTGCTTTCAGGTTTGTTTGTTTGTTTGTTTGTTTGTTTTTTTTGGAATATACCCAGCAGTGGAATTGCTAGATCACATGGTAACTCTACTTTTCAGTTTCTGAGGAATGCCCAGACGGTTTCCACAGTGGCTACATCATTTACATTCCCATCATCAGTGAGCACACAGGGGTTCCAATTTCTCCACACCCTCATTAGCACTTATTTTCTGCTTTCTTGATAGTGCCATCTTAATGGGTAGGAGGTGGATTTTGTTATAGGTTTGATTTGCATTTCCCTAATGATTAGTGACACTAAGCATTTTTTCATGTGCATATTGGTCACCTGCCTATCTTCTTTGGAGAAGTGTCTATTCAACTCCTTTGCCAATTTTTAATTGTGTTGTTTGTTTTTTGCTATTGAGTTCTTAAGAGTTCTTTATATATTCTGGATATCAACCCCTTACCAAATATATGATTTGCAAATATTTTCTCCCATTCTGTGTTGCCTTTTTAACTCTGTTGATTGTATCTTTTCATGCACAGAAATATTTAATTTTGATGTAATCTAATTTATTTTTTCTTTTGTTGCCTATGCTTTTGGCATCAAATCCAAGAAAACATTGCCAAATGCAATATCATGAAGCTTTTCTACTATGATTTCTTCTAAGAATTTTATAGTATTAGCTCTTACGTTTAGGTGTTTGATCCATTTTGAGTTAGTTTTGTATAAGAAGTAAAGGTAAAGTGAGGGGTAAAAGTAAAGTAAGGGTCCAAATTCTCTCTTTTCCAGGTGGACATCTAGCTTTCCCCATACCACATGTTGATAAGGCTGTTGTGCCCTGCTCCCACCCCCATTAAATGGTCATGGCACTCTTGTAAAAAAAACCATTTAACCATATATACAAGGGTTTATTTCTGGGCTCTCTATTCTAGTCCATTGGTCTATGTATCTGTCTTTAAGCAGTTCCACATGGTATTGATACCTGTAGCTTTGTAAAAAGTTGTTTTTGTTTGTTTGTTTTTGCAGCTGGCCAGTACAGGAATCCAAACCCTTAGACCTTGGTGCCATAACACGGTGTTCTAATAAGTTTTAGGATCAGGAGGTATAAGGCCTTCAGCTTTATTCTTCTATTTCAAGATTGTTTTGGCTATTTGGGGGTTTCATGGGATTACACTCAAATTTTACCATGAATTTATCTATTTCTGCAAAAAAAATCATTAGGACTTTGACAGAGATTGCACTGAATTTGTACATCACTTTGGGTAGTACTGACATCTTAACCATATTAAGTCATCTAATCCCTAACACAAGAGGGATATCTTTCCATTTATTTGTGTTTTTAATTTCTTTCAGCAACGTTTTACAGTTTTCAGTGTATAAATCTTTCACCTCCTTGTTTAAATACATTCCTAAGCATGTTATTCTTTTTGATGCTATTGTAAATGGAATTGTTTTTGCTTGTATACTTTTAAAATTTACATAAATAGAATCATTAAGTTTGTATATTTTTGCAACTTTTTTTCACCATTATTGTAGTACATACGTATGTAGTGAAAGTGTAATAACAAGTACAAGAAGGACACATAGCATCTTAAGTACAGATGCCACCTCTGGGGAGGAAAAGAGAAGGATGAGATGATGTAGAAAGGACTGAGTCTCATAGTTTTTCTTTTTTAATAGGAGATCTGTGCAGACACTCTGCATATTTGCTGTAATTTCCTTATTTGAAATATCTTATAATTTAAATTCTTAAAAATTAAATAAAAGAACTCTGAAAGCATGGGGTACCTGAAGCTTTAGTGTGGGCTACATAAATATGACTTTGCCTGTACTACCTCTGGAGTCATTAACCCAGACTTAGACTGTCACCTTTAGGCTAATTAATTTTTTTCTTGATGTGGCAGTGGGCAATCTAGGAAACCAAGTAAACAATCATAGCTCTTGCTTCTGCAACCCCAAAAGCAGATAATAGTGCCACAATATTGAAATCTTCATACCACTGAGCCTTTACTTACTCCATACTGTTCAAACTACCTCCTTTCATAATACTGATATCAAATGAAAGTAGCCAATCCAAATGTTTTTCATTAGGCTGTTGATGCTTCTGATAGTGGCTAAGCCAATAAATACGGGAAGTAGTTTTTGATACTATATATTAAGGTAGATATTTTCCAGGCAAAGTTTTAACATACTAATTTCAATGTGTTAATCAGCCTTGTTTTCTTCCTGAGCTAAAAAGTGAAGCTGGAGATAATTCTACAGGAAAAAATTCAAAAGACATCACTCGAGCAGTCAGTCCAGAGATGTCTAGTTTTCCAAAACTGAATCTGAAATAAGCACAAAGAAATAAGAGCTCTAAGAAGTAATCTGGGCAGTTTTCTTATTAAGGCAAGGCATTGTTTTTTAAAATATTATATTAGAATACCAGATTACAGTAAAGATTCAAAGATGACTCAATACAGAACTGAAAATTATGCTAAAGTTTATATTTTCATAAGGATAACTTCCCCCAGGATAATGCTACACTATATTAATACTCTTTACTACTCAATTCATAAAATTTGCTATTCAGCCCGATGTATGCTTAAGTGTCCACTTGGAACACTTATTTTAAAAAATGATCATATAGGTAGGAAGAACATAAAGAATCACAAAAGATACATAAGGCAACAGTTCAACTCCATTGAAGCTTTCATTTCAAGAGAGTTAAGTGAAACATCTTTCAGTAAACAAAGCTTTAATAACCTTGGCATATGGAATGAATCACAGAATTTAAAGAAAAGCAAGGAGACTACCCTTAATTCATAAATTAATCTCAATTATTTGTGAGTCTGATTACCACACAGCTTCTCTAAGGCAACAGCCTAGCACTAATCTGGCACATAGTAAGCATGAAATAAGTATCTGTTGAGTAAATAAATTTTCATAAATCCTCAACTTGTAGTATTTTCTCACTGAGATCAAGAAACTGCCATAACCCTCAAGCCTCACCAGGTCTTATTTGAGTGAAATGATATTTTGATTTTCATATCCTGTTTCAATCTTCTCATAAAAATTCATTTGTCTCCCCCAAACAAAATGACATTTCAATGCAACTTAGCCATAAGAAGAGAGATGTAGATATACATAATCTGGCAATTATATACATAGCCTGGCAATCTCAAATCATAGATTTTAAATATATTATTCAGACTACAGTATAAACACTGAAATCTTACTACAACACTGTTCACTATAAACCGGAATTCAAACTAACACAGGTCTGTCATGGATACTATTCAAGGGATTTAAGTTCTACAAAACAAAAATAATGTCACCATAAGGTAAACTTAGCCCCAAGAACGTCTCACAACATGAAATGTGAAGAATAATATCATATGAGGCTTCAGATTACTTGTTTTAAAAGAATGATTATCAACCACGGCTGTCACACGTTTGGGATTATAATTAAAGAAGCTCATCTCTATAACAAAGGTAAACTCTCCATAATACTAATGAAAAATGAATCAGGTATCAGGAAGTAGGTTTAGAATGTGGCTAAATCTAGAAATGTATTTCCTAATTAGCATAAGAGAAGAAAAAGTTCCATTTATATTCAGCTTTCTAAAGAAGATGAAACCAATACACGGCTATGCTACAAATTCAAAAGATGATATTCATAGATAATTTCAAGCTTACCCAAAAAATAAATAAATGAAACTCACAGAGAATGTTGACCCACTGTTTGATGCTACAACAGTATGAACTTCATCATGCAGCTTTACTGAGAGCTCCCAGTTAGCCACGTCTGGTTTAATAATAGGGACTCTGAAGCAGAGAGAGAAGAGAAAAACAGTTAATAATTTTATATTATTCTCTCTCAATAAACTAATTTTCCTTTGACATTAAGTGTGCAGGGTAAAACTACCAAAGAATGTATTTCAAGACATTTTATTTTAAAAGGTTCCACCCTTAGAAAAAAGATTTCAGATTTAAACCAGAGAGACTTTAGAAAAACAGGTATACTGACAACAGCGTTCTAAGGTAATTGTGGTGCCATCACCTATTCTATGAACTTGAGTTGCTTAATTGTGATGGTCTTTCACAAATTAATCTTCCTTGAAAAATACTAATTTTTTCCATATTTGGTTATTCTTCAAGATGGTTTTTTAAAAATTACAATAAAATAAACAACTAAGCCTTGCCTTCAACTTCAGAGACATAAAATAAATTACGAGTCAGCATGATCTGACCTAGAAATTATTTGAGTTTTATTTTGTTCTTCATAGTTCATGAGACTAAAAATATATTAAAGAACAAACCTCCATACATTATTCTATTGTAAAATACAGAATGTTCCTTAATGATGTCAATTACAAAAAAAAAATTACCTTAGTATACTATTAGCTAGGATATGTTATTTTTTGTAATAAACTTTTTACTTTATAATGAGATGAGTGTACTTCAAAAAATTCATGAAAAAATTTGTTGTTGTTGTTGTTGTTGTTTTTGGTAGCTGGCCGGCATGGGGATCTGAACCCATAACGCTGGTGTTATAAGGCTAAGCTCCAACCACCCAGGCCAACCTGTATTATTTTTTAATTATAGTTTTCCATGAAACTTTTGAAGTACCTTACATTTATTACTACAAATCTACAAAATTTTAGTAACTGATTTAATAATTATTCAAATACCAACTTAATACCCATATGCTTTTATATAACAGGATAACTATATATTACATTTAAATTATAAACTATGTTTTACATAAAATATCACAATTTTGCTAAAACAAAACACAGCCACAACAAAACAAAGAAAATAACCTGAATAACTTATAAGTTCAACAAATCCTAAATACTTGGCACTAACTGTTGGGGCATCAAAGAAAAATAAGATGTGGTTCCCATCTTGGGAACTTACATATTATCTATGTCTTGTCTAACCCTGGTTTTTCCCATGGCCTAAAATCCAAAAAAAGGATTGCACATCTCTGAAAGATGCTAGTCTTATCACATAGCTCTCTTCCTGCATATGGTCAGTTTAATGTACCCAGACAAACTAGGTCCAGCAGCCATGAAAAAAACATTTTTAGAATACAAACATGTTTCCCACAAGTTTTTAAAGTAACAAAAATTTAATAATTTCAGAATTAACCTAATTTAATTATTGCATGCTTACATTATTTATACTTGTGAAGTAATATTTACTAAGCACTAAACATTAACATTTGTAGAATCCTGGCTCTAGCTTAAGCCACTGCTCTGAAAAAAATGTTGCAGGTTACCTTTTCATTTAAACCACCCAAATTTCAAAAGAATTCTCTGTGTATTCAGTTAAAAAAAAAAAAAGTCATAGCCAAAAAACTATAATTATAATTAAATCACCTCTAGTCACAACGCCTAACAAATGATGATTAATAATATAGGTGAGTATTTGTATTTAGCCCACTACTTCTTGCTTTGTTTTCTGAAGATGAGGAAATGTTTTAAATAGTATAGAAGTAAAAATGAAAGAAAAATGCACCAACAATAATGAAGACTGTACACACAGGCCTGGCAGATTCTTTTTTGGCAATTTGAAGAGGATTGTTTCAGAGTGTAGAGCTTCACACAGGAGAGTTTGAATAAACAGGTTGAGAGAGACAACACACAGGAGGGTGAGGAGGAGGGGGAAGAAGACGAGGTGTGGGTGGAGAGAAGGAAAGAGAGAGAGTGCTTCTGTGCCTGACCAAT
This sequence comes from Galeopterus variegatus, assembly GCF_000696425.1. Lineage (NCBI taxonomy): Eukaryota > Metazoa > Chordata > Mammalia > Dermoptera > Cynocephalidae > Galeopterus > Galeopterus variegatus. Next base: position 511,878 of record NW_007726892.1, read on the forward strand.
ATTCTACAAGGCATTTGTTTATATGTTTGTTTCCCCCTTTGGCCTGTGAACTTCTCAAAGACCAAGATCATTTTGTGTTTTTCATCCCTAGCTCCTAGCACAGGTTGCGGCAAAGGGGCCAAGGGATAAGTAGAAAAGAATGTGAGAAGCACCTACTCCGTGCCAAGCACAGCAGCAGGAGAGGCTGAACTGCGCAGGGAGAACTGAGCCCTGAGCTCCTAGATGCTCCCAGGGTGTCTGTGGAATGCAAATATCATCTCACTAGACTTCATTTTGCTCACCTGCAAATGAGGCCAATACCCCAACCTCTCAGAGGATTGGTGATGACAGAAATTGCCTCACTGCTAGACTACTGTGCTACGTGGCTTTCTTAGATCTTTGCTTTCCTCAAAAATTACATCACTCCCCTACTCGTGGATTGTTTTATAATTTTCTATTTCACCCCAAGTTAAACCTTAATGAACCTACCTACCATTCAAGATCCTTAAAAGTAAGGCTCAGCTCTTTGTATCCAATTTTATTTCTGACTATTCTCTGACCTTCAGAGTATCTGCAAGGCCAGACCCTTAAGCCAACCTAATATGTGATGGAGAACTAAGCACAGTGGTTAGGAACTCGGGCTCAGGTGACTCCAAGATGTTGGAACACAACCAAGCTCATCATTTCTTACTTCTGACCCTGAGCAAATTGTTTAAGTCTCAGTTTCCTTATGCATAAAATTAAGATAACAATAGTATCTGCATTAACAGGGACGTATTGAGGATTAAATTAAACAAGGCATACAAATGATAACTTTTATTACGATGATCAGTCCCTACTCTAGGTCTATCTACTTATTTTACCCCATAACTGAACATTCTTCCTTTAAAGAAACTCTGGATTCCATCTACTCTCTGCTTCTCAAACTAACAGATTCTTCAAGAAGGATATTACCTCCCTCATAAACTGTTCCTTAATTATTGTGTAAATTCAGAGATCTCTCTTCCACTTAACTTGCACTTTGTGCTGTAGTATTTTTCAAAATTTAGTGGCCCGATGTAGGCTACTCTTTGAAGTAAATGTTGAGACCCTTTTCAGTTATGTAACAAGCCTGTGCTTCCATGGGAGTTGGGAGTTGTTGATCCTGACATCCTGTTCCAACCCAGAACACATTTTCCCACAGAAAGCGATCTTACAGATGGTGGCTAGTTGTAGTTGCCACTCTTCAGAACCTAACTACTATTTATTTTTCCATTGTTTTATTTTGATCCACATCTGTTTCATATATGTTATAACTTGCCCCAGGAGGGACCTTATAAAAAGAGCACAGGCTTTTGGGTTAAAACATTGAGGTCTAAATTTCAGCCCATTCTCTTACTAGCAATATACCTAAGAAATCATTCAATCCTCTTGATCCAAAATTTCCACACCTGTAAAAATGGATCAGTGCAGAATTGAGCAGGTGATGGGAAGATGCTGCTGCTTCTGAGCACTTAACTCCTGAAGTGGTGCTTTTCTAACAATTTCTTTTAAGGTGATATGTTAATAGGATATAGGAAAGAGGCTTCACTGTGAAAGCAAGACCTCAAGATACCAAAAAGAGTCAGAAGTGTGGAATCTCTTTATGGGTTCACTCTTCTACAGACAAAATTTGCTAAGATTCCTTCTGGCTTTACGTAAGTTTGAAAGTAGTTTTGTTTTTGTTTTTAACTAAATGAATGGTTTGGGTACATATGCCAGTTAATTAGCAAATACAAATATACTCTGCAGTAGAAATAAACAGTAATAAACTATAGAAATAATAATATATAAAAATCTGAGAGCATATGTTCCCTATTTCCCCAAAATCACTGAAAGTAAATTATAATAATTACTTTGAAATACTGATATCAATTCAACAAGTACAAACATGTTTATGATGGTAACAATGACCTAAAGTTACATTTTAAATTTTAAAAAGAATTACACATATCCATTCAATTCAAAATAGTCTCAGAGAAGATTTTTATGAACAACTCTCTGAAAAGAGGGGGCAAGGCCACGGAGCTTCACTCAGCTCGTAATGACACAGAAAACAGTTTCCTTTACTGAAGCATGTTTCTAGGGAAAGAGGCTGTCATCTGATCAAAAATTTAATCTGTGCAACTTATCAGTCACCTGCAAAGCTGATATGAATTAAGCTGCTAAAAAACAAACAAAAAACCCAGTGAAAAGGAATTCACATAAAATCAAATAATAGCTCTTACCCAGGCCTGTCCACTTTGATTACCATCAGCCAGCCAGAATGAATATGCTCAACAAAATTAAATTTTTCTACATTTTATGGTGAAAAACCATCAGCTGATTATCACTATTAATACTAACAAATTTAATTTATTGGAATATTTTTCTCAAAAATGTGCAAATAAAACTAACTTAAATACATTCCTATTACATGTCATTTTTTAAAAGTAGATTTTATATAAATATGAGGACTAACACAGCTTCAGTTAGCAAGGATTATAAGCATCTCAAAAGCATATTATCAGACACTCAGAAAAGCTGGTTTTTGATTGTGCCACTACCTATTTAGTAGTGAAAACAGTGAGTTAAAATAATGCTAATGGTCAAAGAATCATTAAGAAATGTTTTATCATAACTTTCACAGTGGGTGGTCTGTAAAATGATCAAGAATAATACACTGCATTCCACAGCCACTGAGGTCAGTTTGTGCATACAAATCTTTGCAGGAAGAAAAAGGCCTTCAGAAAGTGGGCCATTCATCTGAACCAAGTTCAGAGAATTTCTAGCACAGTGAAAAGATATGTTATGCAAGCACATAGATGTATTCAGTGGGGGTAGACAGAACTAGCTACATAGAGACTACAAAGGAGCCCTCCCATGGCTCATGAATAAGTCGAGGAAATGATCAGAAAAAAAAAAAGAGAGAGATGTTTGGACAGATGGCCCACTTAAAATGCCTGAGACAGGGCATAAGCAATTTTAATGAAACTTTAGATCTAGTATATGAATTGTTTCTCATTTCTCCCGGGTTGGGGGGGAGGAAAAAAAACAACTCCAAGGAAGACAAAAATTCAGCAATTGGCTGAAAAACTCACTTTCAGCAAGTTGAGATGGAAGAAGAGCCACAAATACAAGTTTTAGTAGTGCAATAAATTCATATAAAATTCTTCAGAGCCATCAGCTATCAAAATGAATATAAATAGCATGGAATGAACAGATTAAAGGAATTTCAAACAGAAGTCTACTGCCAAACCAAACAAAATCTAAGCCTTATTATGTGAGAACTTACAACACTCCAACATTAAAGTTCATCACTGCAAAAGAAAGATAAAAGCAGCATTTTCAGAGAAACTCTTCAAAGCTATAGGAATTGGCATGGAGGAGGTTAGAATTTTGCCTGTATGCAATTTTAAATGTGTACATTCAAAAATATGAGACTGTGTAGAAAAGTCTGTATCACAAAATTGTGCTGAGAAATAGGGAACATGCCCAAGTTTAGTGCTATTAGCATTGCAGATAATTACACAAATGGCATCTGAATCTGGAATCGAATACCAAGTGTTAAATACAATTGTGTACACTTTAACATTGTGCACACCCTCTTTCCTTCTTCCACCAATAAGGAATTAAGGCTCTCAACTTAGAGTTTGGACACAATTAGTCACAAAAGGCAACATATTATAGGTGTCACCCAGGCAAGCCCCTGCATCTGACTGACCAAGTGCAAACCTGCAAAAGCTGTGCGGCCTCCATAATTACTCAACCTCCTGTGCCTCAGTTTCCTTATCGGTAAAATAAAGAGGGTAAGAATATCTAACCCATTAAATGAGATAAAAGGTATAAAATGCTTAGACTAGCACTTGGCACATAAATGCTAAGTAAGATTTAGTTATCATCATCATTTTTATCATAATTCCAGAAATATCTGAAATCCCCCTCTATTGTTTCAGCAACTTTGTATTTTTAAAGTTAATATAAATTTACATACAATGAAGTTCAAAAATCTTCATCATTTGCCTTTTCAGTAAATCCATCCTGCTCACCACTCCCCCTGCCAAGAGTCAACCATAGATTATACTTGTCTGTTTTAAAGCTTCATATAAACAGACTTCAAAGGTACTTTTTTGTATGTGTATGTGGCTTTTATTCCCCTCAATATAATGCTTTTGAGGTTCATCCACGTGGTTGAATAGTTCATTCTTTTTTTATTGCTGAGTAGTATTCTATTGTACAAATATGCTAATATTAGTTCATCCCTCTGTTGATGGATATTTAGGATGTTTCTAGTTTGGGGCTATTATAAACAAAGCTGCTATAAACATTCTTTCTACAAGTTCTTTTTTGAGGACAGATGTTTTCACTTCTTGTGGGGGAAAAATCTAGAAGTGGTTATCCTAGAATAAATGTTTAATTTTATATAAACTGCCAAACTGTTTTCCGAAGTATTCTAACATTTCTACACTCCTTTCCACCATTTGGTGGTGTCAATCTTTATAATTCTAGCCAGGCTAGTGGCTGTGAAACCAAACTCATTAGAGTTTAATGTGTATTTCCCCCGTGGCTAATAATGTTGAGGACCTCCTGTGCTTATTGTCAATTTGTATTCAAGTTTCTGCCCATTTTTATTAGGTTGTTGGGATTATTACTGATTTATGAAAGTTATTTTGGAATCAAGGCTTTCATCAGATTTATATATTACTAATATTCTCCTCTGTGGCTTATTAACTTTTTTTTACAATGTCTTTCCTTCGTAAGTTTTTTTTTTTTTTTTTTGATTTTTGGTTTTTTTTTAATTTATAGACCTTATTTTTTAGAGTACTTTTAGGTTTACAGAAAAATTGCACAGGAAGGTCAGAGTTCCCAGATACATTCTCAACCACCCCATCCCCCACATGATTTCCCTCTTGTTAATATCTTGCTTGAGTGTGGGACATTTGTTACAACTAATCAGCCAATAATGACACATTATTATTAACTTAAGTCCATATATTACTTTAGAGTTCACTCTTTGTATTACCTAATCTATGGGTTTTGACAAATGTATAATGACATGTAGCCACCATTACAGTACCACATGGAATAGTGTCAGTCCCCCAAATATCCCCCGTGTTCCACCTATTTATCCGTCCCTCCTCTTTCCCTTGAATGCCTGGCAATCATTGATCTTTACTGTCTCCATAGTTTTGCCTTTTCCAGAATATTATATAGCTGGAATCATACAGAATGTAGCCTTTTCTAATTGGCTTCTTTCTCTTAGCAATATGTATTTAAGCTTCCATCATGTATTTTTGTGGTCTGATAGCTCATTTTTTATTGCTGAATATTTCACTTTATGGATGTACCACTTCATCCATCCACTCACCTATTTATGGTATCTTGGTTGCTTCCCACTTTTGGCAATTATGAATAAAGCTGCTATACACATTCATGTGCGGGTTTCAGTGCGGACATATGTTTTCAACTTATTTTGGTAAAGACCAAGGAACACAACTGCTTGATCGTATGCTAAGATTATATTCAGTTTTGTAAGAAACTACCAAACTGTCTTCCAAAGTGGCTATACCATTTTTACATTCCCACCAGCAATGCATGAAAGGTCTTGGGCAGCATTTTGTGTTCAGTGTTCTAGATTTTAGACATTTTAATAGGTATGTAATGGTATCTTTTTGTTGTTTTAATGTAAGTTTTTAATATTAACAAAGTCCAACATTAATTTTTCCTCTTATGTTTTTAGTGCTTTTGTGTCCTTGCTAAGAAGATTTTTTGACTATACCAAGGTTCAGAAGATATACACATATATTTTCTTTTAGAGATTTTATACATAAGAACTGATTCATCTCTAACTCTCTTATATGATGGGAGATAGGGGTGAAGGCCATTCAAAGAAAATTTGTAGATCAAGTCCTGCAACTTTGTTCATCTGTGAGACTGTATTAGCTTTTTTAGGTCCCTTTGTATTTCCATAAAATATCAAAACCAAAGTCCCAATTTCTTCCACCCCTTCCCCAAATACAACCCTAATAGGATTATTATTGGGCCTGAATTGAAAGACATTTTAATAATATTTTCTCCTCTGATCCATCAGTAGGACACAGCTCATATATATTCATATTTTTATTTTCTCTCAAGTGTCAGTCCTTAGGGTCTTTTTAAGATCTATACCTATTTTTATTTTAGTTTTATTAGTTGTATGATAGATTCCTTAGAGTTTTAAGTAACCAATTAAGTTGTCCTAGAAAGCTTCCTTTCTAATCCTCATGCTTTATTTTTTTTATGCCTAGTACTCTGACTAGTAACAGTGTTGAATTTACTTTGTTATTCTCCTAAGTAGTTTAATGCTACGTTAAAATGAAACTTTAATTTTCATTTTTCTCATTGCTGCTAGTTTATTAAAAATGTAACTTATATTTGACTGACTTTTATCTTGCAACTTGCTAAATTTATTAGTTCCAGCAATTGTTTTATATATTCCTTAAGGTCTTCTATGCAAATGATTATGTCCTCTGTGAACAGAAATGACTTTACTTCTTCCTTTCTGATTTCTATGCCTTTTCTTTCTTTTTCTTTCTTATTGCACTGGCTAGGATCTCCAAGATAATACTGAATAAAAGTTATAAAAACAGACAACTATGCCTATTGTACCTCTGTAATAAGTTTTGAAATCATGAAGTATGAGTCTCCCAACTTTACTCTTCTTTTTCAAGACTGTTTTGGCTATTTCGGGTCCCTTGTATTTCCATACAAATTTTGGAATCACGTGTCTATTTTTGCAAAAAAGGCAGCTGGGATTTTGATAGGGACTGTCCTTAAAATCTGTAAATCAATATGGTGAGTAGTGCCATCTTAATGGTATTAGGATGGCACTTCTGATACATAAACACAGGGAGTTTTTCATTTAGTTAGGTCATCTTTATTTTAACAATGTTTTATAGTTTTTAGCATTCAAGTTTTGCGCTTCATTTAAAATATTTATATTTAAGTACTGTATTCTTTTTGGTGCTGTTTTAAATAGAATTGTTTTCTTAATTTCATTTTGGTTTATACATTGCTACTATATAAAAATAAAAAATTGATATTTACATATTATTCTTGTATTCTGTACATTTTCAGAAATCAATTATTAGTTCTATTTATTTTTTGGTGAATTCCTCAAGATTTTCTATATACAGGACCTGCAAACAGAGATCATTTTACTTCTTCCCAATCTAGATGCCTTTTATTTTTAACTGTGAGTTTATTATAAATGGTCTTCATCAGTTTGAGAAAGTTATCTTATATACTTAATTGGTTGAGTGTTTTTTATCATGAAAGTTTGTTGCATTTTGTCAAATGTTTTTTCTGCATTTGAGATAATTCTTTGGTTTTTGTCTTTTATTCTATTAATATGGTGTATCACATTCAATGATTATTAGATGTTAAACCAATTTTGTATTCCTAGGAGAAATCTCATTTGATTACAGTGTATAACCATTTCATGTACTTTTGGATTCAGCATCCTAGTATCTTGTTGAGAACTTCTGCATTAATATTTTTGAGGAATATTGGTCTTTAGTTTTCTTATGACATCTTTCTCTGGTTTTGGCATCATGGTAATATTGACCTTGCACAGTGAGTTGGGATTTTTTCACTCCTTTTCTATTTTTGGAAGAGTGTATGAAGAATTAGTAATTTTCCTTTAAATGTTTCAGTGAATTCACCAGTGAAGCCATCTGGTCCTGGGCTCTTCTTTCTGGGAAGTTTTGTAGTAACTAATTCAATTTCTTTACATATGATAGCTCTATTTAGATTTTCTACTTCCTCTTGAGTCAGTGTAAGAAGGCTGTGTCTTTCTAGCCATTTCTCCATTTTACCTAGGTTATCTAATCTGTTGGCATATACATATATATATATATATATATATACAGTATATATATATATATATATATATATATATATATATTGTCTTATATAATCCTTTTAATTTTTGTAAGGTCAGCATACTCCCTCTTTTATTCTTGATTTTAGCAATTTGATTCTTCTTTCTTTTTCTCTTGTCCAGCCTGTCTAAAGTTCTGTCATTTCTATTAATCTTTCCAAGAACCAAATTCTGCTTTTATTGATTTCCTCTATTGTTTTCCTATTCTCTATTTCATTTATTTCCATTCTAATCTATAGTATTTCCTTCCCTGTGCTTCTTAAGATTTTCTACATTTTCAAATTTCCTAAAGTGAAAGATAAGGTGATTGATTTGAAATGTTTCTTCTTTTTTTAATATATGTGTTTACAGCTCTCAATTTTCTGCTAAGCACTATTTTATGTACATCCCATATGTTTTTGAATAGTGTGTTTTTGCTTTAATTCATCTCAAAATATTTTCTAGTTTCCCTTGTGATTCCTCTTTAAGCTATTGGCTATTTAGGAGTACACTGTTTAATTCCACATATTTATAAACGTCCCAAATTTCCTTTGTTGATGATTTCTAATTTCACTCAGTATGATCAGAGAACATACTTTGCATCATTTCAATCCCATCAAATTGACTGAGACTTGTTTTTTGGCCTTGCATATAACATGGTATGGTATAGTAGATACAATCTACCCTGGAGAATGGTACATGTGCTCTTGAGAAGTGGTATGTCCTGCTATTGTGGGATGGACTGTTCCACAGATGTCTGTTAGGTCTATTTGGTTTATAGTGTTGTCCAAGACTTCTACTTCCTTGCTGATCTTTGGTCTCATTATCCTATACATTATTGAACGTGGGGTAGTAAAGTCTCCAATTACTATTGTTGAATTGTCTATTTCTCCCCTTAATTGTCTCCGTTTTGTTTCATATATTTGGGAACTATGTTAATAAGTACATATATGTTCATAGTTGTTATAACTTTCTGAGGGATTGACCCTCTCATCATTATAAAATATCCCTGTTTGTCTCCAGTAACAATTTTTGTCTTAAAGAATATTTTGTCTGATATCAGCATATTTACAATAATAAAACACTAAAATATTACTATTATAACATTTGTCTGATACCTCTTTCCATTCTTTTACTTTCAACCTATTTTTCTTTTTGAATCTAGAGTTTGTCTCTTATAGAAAGCACAGAGTTTAATCTTGTTTTTCTATCCATTCTGCCAATATCTGTTCTTGATCAATAGGTTTAATCCATTTACATTTAATATAATTACCCACTGCATAGAATTTACATCTGCCATTTTGCTTTTTGCATTCCATATGGCATATCATGTTTTCCCTCTATTCCTCCATTACTGCCTTTTTGGTTTTAAATAGATTATTTTCTAGTATCCCACTTTAATTCCCTTGATTTTTCTTTTATATTTTTTAGTTATTTTCTTAGTAATTACCCTGGGGATTACAATTAACACCTTACATTTAAACAATATACTTTGGATTGACACTAACTTAATTGCAATAGTGTATAAACAATTTGCTCCAATACACCTTCATTTGACCCACCCTCCTTTGTCCTCTTATTGTCATACAAATTACACTTGTGCACACTGTGTGTCCATCAACTTAAATTTATAATTACTACATTATGCAGTTGTCCTTTAAATCAGAAAAAAAGAAAAAAATCTTACAAAGTAAAACACACACTTATACTGTTTTTTACATTTACTAGTGTGGTTATCTCTACCAGTGCTCTTTATATCTTCATATAAAGATATTTAAGTTATTGTTCAGTGTCCTTTCATTTCAGACTCAAGAACATTCTCTCATATTTCTTGTACAGCTGGTCTGCCAGCAAGACAACTTGTCAGGTTTTGTTTATCTGGGAGCGTCTTAATATCTCTCTCTCTCTCTCTCTCTCTCCATGGCTGGCCAATACATGGATGAAACAATCAAACATTTCACCTTGGTATTATCAGCACTGTTCTCTATCCAAGTGAGCTAACCAGCCAACCCTCTCCTTCATTTAATGGATGGTTTTGCTAGATATAAAATTATTGGTTGACATTTTCCCTAAGCACTTTACATATGCCATCCCATTCTCTTCTGGCCTCCAGGATATCTGATAAGAAGTGAGTTCTTAATCTTATTGAGGGTCCCTTTTATGTGATGAACCATTTCTCCCTTGCTGCTTTCAAGATTCTTTTTGGTTTTTGACAGCTTACTATGATGTGTGTCAGTGTGGCTGCCTTTGAGCTTATCCAGTGTGGAGTTTACCAAGCTTCTTGAATATGCAGATCAATGTTTTTTGGTTTTTTTAAATCAAATTTGGCAAGTTTTTTACCTTAATTTCTTTAAGTATTCTTTCTGCTCCTTTCTCCTCTCCTTCTGGGATTCCCAGCACATGTATGTTGGTACATATAATTGCGACTCATAGGTCTTTGAGGTTCTGTTCATTTTTCCTCATTTTTCTTTCTGCTCCTCACATTGGATTATCTTAATTGACACATCTTCACATTTTCAGATTGTTTCTTCTGCCAGCTAACATCTACTGTTGAGTCCATCAAATAAGCTTTTTCATTTTAGGCACTGTAATTTGCACCTTCAAAATTTTTATTTGCTATTTCGCCATTTCTATCTCTTTATTGATATTTTATCTTTAGTTATACTTGTCTGCCATACTGTCCTTTAATTATTCATACTTCATTTCCTTTACTTCTCTAACATATTGATAACAGCTTAAGATCACTGTGAAATGAGTCCGACATTTGGGCTCCCTCTTAAACAGTTTCCACTAACCTATTATCATGTGAATGAGCCATACTTTCATGTTTCTTTTTATTGAAAAGTGGACATTTTGTGTAAGACAATGTAGCATACCTCGAAATTAGATTCCTTCCCCTCCTCAGGACAACAATCTGGACTTTTCCCTTTTGGCACACTTCAGAGTTGTTCATCGTTTAATGTCTACCTATTCCATTTAAATTTAAGGTTTCTAAAGGGCAGGAACTGTTTACTTATTACCACAAGCCCAGGAATTTCATCACATGGAGAACTATTTGTTATTTTTTTAATGATATAGTAACTCAAATTCTGAAGGTAAAAAGTTATCATCATTAAAGTATATATTGAGATATTTACTGAAAGAAGGTGACCTTTTTGAAGTGGATGGTCAGAACACTGGTCATCTAGAGCAGTGTTATCTAGATCCAGGGCTACTAGTTACACATGAGCACTCAAGATATTAAATTACACTGACACACTATGAAAAAACAGAATTTCCAAAGAGAACCATATCAAGAATAAGATAAATAGTAAATACATACACGCTTAAAGAAAGAAAAAAGATGGCTTTAAAGGAAAAAAAAAATGGGCAGCTTAATTCAGAGAGCTATAGAATAATGTGAAAACTTTAGTGATTTTATAATGGAATATAAGGACATTAAAGAAGCTACTATGCTAATAATACTTTTTAAAACAACAATGCTGTCAAACAACACGAATTACTAGACTCTGCTCTTCCTTTCTTACACATTTCTTTATATTTCTCAGTATTTTCTCAATTCCACTGAATTTATTCAGAACAAATTTCACTGAAAGTATTATTTTGGATAAAGCTGAAAAGACAAAATGGTAGCTCTATAAAGGGAAGTGCAAGTCTATTCAGTTCAATTCAAAAAATCAAGATCTAAACATACACATTTTCATCTTCATCCATCTATTATTATTGAATTATTTATTTTAAGGAAAAGGTACTACTTAAGTAAACTGATTAATAGATGTTAATGAACACAATGCCCAAATCAATCTCCTAGAAGAGGACTTTAACCTCATACTGGTCTTATTACTCCATACATTTTCATATATATAAATCATCATGGTTTTTATACATGCAAATAAAGAAAAAAGCATTATGCTGAAAAAAATCAAGTAATGTCTTCAAAAGATATATTTTCCTATTTGTACAGATTCCATTACTCTTTTAAATTGTTTTACTTATCTCACTGACAAATCTCTCTAAATCACTTTTAAGTCCTTTTTTGAAACATTGCTGAAAACAAATATATACAAATATTCCTTCATTACCTACAGAAAATTGACTTATACAGTTCAGCTAACTTGGATTTTTAATAATAATTTTTGTATTATGTAAATTAATCTTTTGACACTTTATTGTAAATGCACTGATGGTGCTGGTTTAGTTTCAATTCAAAAATCAAGGATTTCATTACCCTATAAAACATATCCAGAGTTCAAAGTATTTAAAGGGGGTTAAACAAAATGCAAACATTTAATGCAACATTAAACATGTGAAATAAAAACCTGATTGCCTAAAGAAAGCATGCTATGCTGTTACCCTGGTGACAGGTTAAAGAAGGGATTGTGAGCTGAATAGCTGTATGATATGAAATTAAAATGTTTCACATTGAACAATCCAAAATGAATTGGGAAAGGTTAGAGTAGAGGAGAGAGAAATCAATTCTCCAATGGCAATGGTGAATAGGAAAGAAGCATGAATAGGATTTGCCAGTGGGGTGCGACAGCTGCCAAATATCCTGCAGCCAAAGAATTACAATAATACTGATGAAGTGTGCAAGAGCTTTTGGAATCATTGTAGGGAACAGAGAAATTCTCCTATAATAATGACGCTATTCTGTCTTCCATTCAACTCTTATAGTAGAATCAGATAAAAAAATTTTTTCTAAGTGTGATATTTAGCAAAAAATGTGCAAATACACCATCTTATCCACTTAATCAATATTTTGTCATTAATCTCACATCGTTTTCTAAATCATCCAATACATGGTCATATTAAATAACTGAAAATATCATAATAGAGATAGTAAAAAGACAAGCCTAAGGATAATGATTAAATTAATGTTTTCTCCCCTCTTGCTGCTTTTAGGGGATTTATTTGCTCAAATGGAAGTAGTTTATTTCCAAAGACATAGTATGGCTATGTATGTTTGTGAATATGTGCCTAAAGCACTATTTTTAACTATATAGTAAGATATCAGAACATCAACTTCATTGTCATAATGAAGGCTTATTTGAGAACACACATTAAACAAATATGATATTTTTTTTTCCTTTTTATCTTTTTTACTGACCGGTAATGGGATCGCAACCCTTGGTGTTGCGCCCGCACCGCGCTCAGCCAGTGAGCGGGAACTGGTCTCCACATGGGATCCAAACCCTCGGCGGGAGCGCCACCGTGCTCCCAAAGTTGTGTTTTATTTTTGTAGATGGTATAAATGTGTCATAATTTGACATGTCCTTTTAAATTCAGAAAATGTTTAAGTAAAAGTCAATATGCAACTATACAATACTTGCATTTTTGTGGGAGTTATTTTCACCTGGTTGCTTTTTTCTGTTTCTTTTCCCAGTTACCTTTCAATGATTAAGATCATATATCGAAATCTTAAACTTTTATCATCCATTTTAAAAACTCAATAGTAGGGAAACTGTATGTTTCAAACCAGGAAAAGCCACTGTTTTTTAATAGCAAAAAAAAAGAAAGAAAGATAATTGCATGTGTCAGGTACAAATCACTAAAAAATTGATTCTCCATTTTCTCTGGAAACCAGATGAGGAAAGAAAATACAATACAACTGTGGATACAACAACTGCACAGAGATCTCAATTGACTATAATGTCCCATTATGCTATGTGACCGAAAGAGTTAAACTGATGACAAACTGCACACAGCCAGCCAAGATACCTGACATGTTCTACTAAGTCTGAGCACAAAATGCTGGTTATACACTGACTCCACACAGCCAAAATTATCCTCTTCAAAAGCGAGTGCTTTATTTATCCTTTCAGGCTGAACCACTGTCATCAATATTAACATAGGCTATGTTGAAGGTGTTGCTTTCTGAGTCTTTAACTTCTGCTCAAATATTAAGAGAGAAACTGTAAGGATAAAGCAAAAACCAAAAAAGTAAAAGCTATGACCTCAAGCAATGCAAACAGCATGAGAGCTGAAAAAGACTTCAGGAATCATCCAGTCCAACATTGCCATTTTTTCAGAGGAGGAAACTGTAGTCCAAGCAGTTGAAACACTGCACAAAGGCCTCCACCGCCTCGGCACATGACAGTGGAGCTGGGACCAAACTTCTGCTCCCAGACATGCTGCTCAGTGCTGGTTCCACTCACTGCACCAGGCCAACTGCTCTGACAACTCAGTGCCATATGAAGGAACCAAAAGCACCAATGACAACTCTAATTTTCCTAGCCTGAATAACTGAATAGAGGAAGTGCCATAAATAAAATAAGCTATACAGAATTCAGTGTATGCATTTTTAGTATTTAAGAGATCTGGGGTACACAATCACATTCTGCAATGCCAGTGACCAATAATATAACATATTGCATCCTAATGCAAATCAGTTGTCTAGATTTATCAATTCTACAAAGCATGATTTTCTTTCATATGTTAATTTTTAAAATACTAATGTTGTACAGTCTTTGAAAACTACTTTTTCAAACAAAATTTAATATGGCAAAATGCTGACAACATAATGACGTGGTTTTAAAAAAGACACCCTTGGGCTGGCCGCGTGGCTCCCTTGGGAGAGTGTGGCGCTGGTAGCACCAAGGCCTTGGGTTCGGATCCTATATAGGGATGGCCGGTGCACTCACTGGCTGAGCGTGGTGCAGACAACACCATGCCGAGGGTTGCAATCCCCTTACCGGTCAGGAAAAAAAAAAAGACACCCTTACAGATAAAATGTCCGATTTTTGGAAAATCAAGATAAGATATAAGATTGTATGTATATACATACAAAAAAGCAAATACTCAAAAGAGTTGCCAGTAATTGCAGTCTCCAATTTCTCTCTTCCCATTCTTTCTTAAACTTACATGAATCCAACTTTAACCACCACTTTGCACATGCCACCCTCTAAAACTGCTCTTGCAAAGTCTCCTGTGATCTCCACACTGTTCAAGTCAATGGTCAGTAGTCATTCTTCATAATTGATGTACTGCAGTTGAATACTCCTTCCTCCTTGCTACCCTTTCTTCACTTGGCTCCCTGAACTCCACATGCCCAGTTTTCCACCTGTCTCTTCTGCTGTTCCTTTTCAGTCTCCTTTGCTGGATCCTCCTCATCTTCCAGACTTATTAATTCTAGAGTGTGCCAGGGCTCAGCCTAGGGCCTCTACCCCTCACACTGGTCTCCCGGCTTCCATTCTTACCCTCTTATAGTCATAACACTGCACCTAGGAAGAACTTGTTATTACATAAGTTGCATGAAGTTCCTCTTTGTTCAAAATCTTTCAGTGGTTCCCCATTTCATTCAGAGTAAAAGCCTAAGACCTTACAATAGCCTACCTAAAATAACTCCATCTCCTACTACTCCACAGCTTGCTTACTCCTCTCAAATTACACTTGTCAAAAGTGCTGGGCATACTTCAACCTCAGGTCCTTTGCATTTGCTGCTTCCTTTGACAAAAAGGGTCTTTCCCCTGATATCCACAAGACTCATTGCCTTCCTCCTTCAGGCCTTTGCTCTAATGTTGATCTTCTCAGCAAGACATCCCTATCATCCAAATTAAAATCACAACTACCCAACATCCAATTCAGGATGCCCTGTATCCCTTCCCTGCTTTGTTTTTCCTTAACAAAATCATCGTTAACATTTATCATCATCTGATATAACACATTTCTTACTGATCTGTTTTGTCTTTCTACCTTCTACTTGAACATGAGTTCCTGGGAGTAGAAGTTTCACTGTTCTTTTTTTTTTAATCATTTTGTTCCATGGTAAATTCTCTAAATTTTCTAACTCAAACTGTTATGATAATCAATAGGTGCCTTTAAAAGACATGATCATATTTAATATCTATATCGGATTCTCTTATTCAATAAAGAATGGAAGGGTACATCCGTCATATAAGAAAGAATATTTCAAATCAACAGCTAACATACCTGTTGATGTTGAAACACTCAAGGCATTGCAGCTAGTCAAGAGTGAAATGAGTATACATCATTGCCACTGCCCTTGAAATAGAATCTTGTCATCAGACATAAGAAAAAAAAATTGGTGAGGGGCAGCTAAAATTTAATGGGCATTATGTTAAGTATTTCATATCCCATTTGACACTGACAAAAACTCTTTCTCTAAGAACTACTACTGTTTCCACCTTATTGATGAGGAAACTGAGACCAAGAAGGGTTTAATAATTTATTCTAAGATAATAGCTAGGGACTGGCAGAACCAGGGAAAGATCCAAGTCTCTGGCACTTGCCTGAACTCTTAAACATGAAGTTATGTTAGAAGTTACAGCTAGTAGAATAACATAAGAAAAATAAACATTATAACTCATAAAAAGGAAAACATGAATTTATCATTAATAGAAGATGTGGTCACTTTTGTTGATTACTCAACATCTATTTCACATGGAAAAATTAGTCCAAGATGATCATGATATTCCAATTCCCTTTGCAGTGACTCATTTATGAATAGGCAGATGATTTACTTCTAGTCAATGAGAATTGAGAATTAGGTGGCTATGTAACTTCTGAGAAAAATTACCTCACTTCTGAGGAAAAAGAGCATGCCTGGGATCCTAGGAAAGGAGCCAATGGCAGTCCCCTCTACCCAGAAGCAGGCAAGAGAGCACACCAAAAACACCACTTCTGTGCAGGTGGCCCACCACAGCCACTTCCACAGCCACAGCCACAGCTGCCACAAAAGCAGCACAATGCCATAGCAGTAACCACAGCCACCACGCAGGTGGCCCACCAGGCACTCAACTGCATTGATGCAAGGAGAGTCACCAGTGGAGACAGAAAAAGAAGACATCTCATGCCTCAAAGCCCACTTCACAGTAGTAAAAGAAGCAACTGCTCTACCAAATGACCAGACATCAATGTAGAGATACTAGAAATATGAAAACCCAAGAAAATATGACACCACCAAAAGAATACAGTAATTCTCAAACATCAGATCCTATAGAGCAGGAAACTCTTGAAATGACTGAAAAGGAATTCCAAGAAACAATATTAAGGAAACTCACTGAGATATGAGAAGACTCAGATAACATAATGAAACAAGAAAAAATATCCAGGTGAAGGAGGAAATTTACAGAGATTAATACCTTAAAAAGGAATGCAGCACAATTCATGGAACTGAAAGATTCACTCAACAAAATAAAAAAAAACAACCGATAGCTTAAGCAGCAGGCTAGAACAAGCAGAAGAAAGAATTTCTTATCTTGAAGATAGTCTCTTTGAAGTAACCCAGGTGGACAAAAAAAAGGAAAAATAATTTTTTAAAATTAAGAAAATCTAAGAGAGCTAACAGACAACCTTAGGCACACAAACATTAAAGTCATGGATGTTCCAAAGGGCAGGAGAAAGGAAAAGGCATCAATCCTCTTCAAGACACGTTATAGTCAAACTGGCAAAGCTTAATAAAGAATCTGAAAAGAAGCAAGAGAAAAGCATCAAGTCACCTATAAGGGAGTCCCTATCAGACTGATAGCAGACTTTTCAACAGAAACTCTATAAGCCAAAATAAAATGGGATAATATATTCAAAACACTAAAAGAAGAAAACTGCCAGCCAAGAATACTATACCCAGCAAGGCAATTCTTCAGAAATGAGAGAAAAATAGTGTATTTTACAGATAAACAATAACTGCCAGAGTTCACCACCACATGACTAGCCCTACAAGAAATCCTCAAGGAAGTCCTGCACCTGGAATCCAAAAACTGATAATCACTGCACAAATACACACACAAGAACAAAATGCACTTGTAAAACAAAAATGCAAACGAGAAAGAGAAAGAAACTAAATCTTACCACCACAAAAAACCATAATGACAATGTAATAATGCCCGTGCTTTATTTCTGATTTTAGGCATTTCAGTCTTCTCTCTCTTTTTTTTTTTTTTCTTGGTCAGTCTAGATAAAGGTTTGCAAATTTTGTTAATCTTTTAAAATAATCAACTTTTGGTTTTGTTGATTTTCTCTATTGTTTTTTAATTCCGTATTTCATATTCTTCTACTGTAAATCTTTGTTATTTCTTACTTATATTTGCTTTTGGTTTCGTTTGCCCTTTTTCTATTTTCTTAAGGTAGAAGTTTACATTAATGATTTGAGATTTTTCTTATTTTTAATATAGGTATTTACAAGTATAAATTTTCTTCTAAGGAAAAAGAAAAAACAAAAACCATGTTGTTGATACTGATTTTATATATATATATTCTTTTATTTGGTTAAAAAAAGCATAAAGCTTTAATAACTGAAACTAAAAGCAATGTCATTAAACGTGTCATTGTTTTTGAAAATCCTCAACATTGTAAAGATGGCTTTTCTATCCAAATTTACTGTAACTTTAGGGAAATTCCAATATTGAAGTATTTCCAAAACTCACCTAGAAGAACAATCAATAAATCTTAAGAAAAAAAATAATAAATTATTAATGTAAGCTGGAATTACAAAGCAGTGGAACTAAAGGAAAAAAAACAAATAGATCATAATATACTTAATATTTTGCATAAGATGAATGTGACATTTAAAAATCAATGAGGAAAGGATACACAAGTCAATAAATGGGACTGATTCTTCTGGTTAACCATAGGATAAATAAACTTAGATCTCAATCTCATATCACCATATAAAATAAGTTAGAAATATGAAATGCCAGTGTAATAAGGAAAACCTCTAAAAGAACAGAAGTAGAATGTAAGTAAACATTTTACATAATGTTAGGTAGGAAAGATTCCTTTAAAAATAAAAGCAATTTAAGAAACCACAAGAAAAAAATTGATCTGACTAAATAATATTAAAAACATACTTCAGGGCTGATGGGTGGCTTACTTGGGAGAGCAAGGTGCTAATAACACCAAGGTCAAGGTTTCAGATACCCATACCAGGTAGCCACCAAAAAGATTATATATATATATATATATATATATACACACACACACATAAACACATTTCAGTGGTGTCCCATTTACTGGACTATAATACAAGAAATCTCATTATTTACTTCACTGAAGAAAACTAGACCCCAATTTATTCTTTCTTGTCACATTTATAGCTATTTGGTATAAAGAAGTAAAGAATTTCTTGTTCTGGATGGTTTTCTTTTTGTTTATTCATAATGCATTTACTCGGTTTTGTTCTACTATATAGGATTCATTTCTTATTTCTTTATAGCAAATGAGGTAAAACATAATTGTACAAGAACAAGGATTCACACAAAAACTCTATGAAACAGGATAAAATATTATTATTATTCTCATTTTACAGGTAAGCTTTAGCTCAAGTTAAAGTAATATACCTAAGGGCACATTAGTAATAAATGATTATGACTAAAATATAGATTTCTAATTCTAAATTCTAGATTTTCCACTATACTATAGAACGTATCTATGCAATATATACCTACTTACATATGGGTGGGGTGTGTATATGTTTGTGCATACACATGCAAGTACATCCACAGGATGGGGGGAGGGGAGAGAAAGACAGAATACATATGCTCACATATATTTCTGTCTCACCAGCCTTGAAGCTATAAACATATACTACTTCATCTGGCAAATAGGTTGCAACATTTTATAGCTGAAGTAAGCTTCCAAATCACAAAGAAGAAACCCAGTTCATAATATACACATAAGTGAATTATAAGTGGATTAAAGAATTAAATGTTGCTGATTTCTCCAATCGTTCGCTTCTGAACACATCCTCTGGGGAAAGCCAGAAAGGGTGAAGAAAGAAAAGCAAGGAAGCAAAAAGAGGCCAAGAAAATTTAAAGAATTTACCATATATCTGCAATGAAAATACTTTCATAGTACGCACACAGTCAACATTTACTCTCAAATATCTTAAAATATATTTAATGTACGAAAATAGACAACACTGCCCATGCATGGCTAAACTCTGAAGACTGACCTCTGAAAGGGAGTCAAGGGCTTACACTGAACCATGCTCCTGCCTACCTCTTAAAACAAGCAAAGAATGCCTGCTGCTAAGAAAGAGAGATTTGGTCATCAGCCATTCCACTATCAGGAACAGTTGGCCTGCCCCACCCTAGAAATGGTAATCATTACAATAATAAGTTAGATAGCTTAGCAGAAAGATAATAATCATGGAATTAGGAGGGCTAAGTGATAGAGCACAAGAAAGGAGGAGGACAATTTGCAGAGATATAAAACCTAACAAAAGAAAGAAATAGATGAAGAAATAACAATATGGAAAGAAGGAAGTTATAAAGAAATTTAGTGAGGGCAGAATGGCATTCTCACTAGTGTCTGAGAAGCCTGAGACGGCAGAGATGAACTCAAGCCAGGGTAGGGTAAGTTACCCTGATTCTCAAAAAGGTGACTCCTGGGCGGAACCCACGGCGTCGTCCCCAGATTCTATAACAATCAAGAAGCACATGAGAGAGACCTCTTCATCAAGCATTCTTGATTAAGTTAGGAACATGGAATTGAAGCTTATTTTGCCTCTTCGTATGGACCAAGATGGCGACGGGTCTGGAGCGGCCGTGCCAGGAGACAGCGCGATCCTGTGAGCCGTGCGCTGTGATACCAGAGTATTGATTGCATTTCCAAGAGCAACAAAAGGCGAATAATTCTTTCAACAACGATCCTACATCGACAATCAAGCGGCAGCAGGTTCGAGGCTTTGGGGCCGACACAGAGGAGGACTCCTGAGAGCGCAAAAGCTGGGCTGCGGGAACGAGCGATCAGCCCAGTCATCAAAGGCCAGGAAAGCCAGCAAAGGACTCCACAGAGGCGGAGTGAAGCGTGCCAGACTGCCCCAGATCCGCGACCTCTGTAAGTCACCCCTAGCCCAGGCCCACTTGCGGGGCGAAGCCCGACTGCTCCCCGCCCGCCTGGCCCCCGCCCACCACACAAGGCTAGGCGCCCACATCAAAGCTGCCTCCATTTTCTCGGGTGGGGGTGGAGAAGGCCGGCTTAGGGAGGGCAGGACAGCCATCTCTGTTTGGCGTGACTCCTCACTGAGACGTGCTATTTGCTTACCTCGACACGGGGCACCCCGGGGCCTGTGGACTGGCCTACAATCCCACTCTCCCCGCGGATCTCTGACGGGGCTGGTAGCATGGGGAGCCCCCGACCAGCGTCGGGGGGGCAGGGAAGAGGAGCCCGCCCAGATCGTCTCTCCGCCACACCCTGGGCGTCGGCACCAGATAAACTCCCTCTTCCAGAGAGGCAGATTCCACCTCTAGGGACCTCAGTTTGGAAGAGCCCCTAACTGATTTCTGGTGGGGAGAGGGGTACCTGGAGACCCCTCGAGCTACATTGAAGTTTACTAGTCAGCCCCCCAAAAGGGGCTGCCCCGTGCCGGGGAGAGTCAAAGAGGAATTGTGTGCTGAGGGACC
>NW_007726893.1:0-13669 GCF_000696425.1 Galeopterus variegatus
CTCAAGATACAGAGGTTGGATTCAACAAGAACGACTAGGAGGATCAAGACACTAGGTCCAGGTAGCAGGCTTAAATATAGCAAGAGGTTGGATCAGTTAGAGCAACGCAACAGGGCAAACCCCAGGCAAAAGGTAAATTTTTCATAACACAATATAGAGCTGATAGTAGCTGGGAAGGAACATATGATCTAGTCTTGTTCTACAGAGGAACATGGACAAAGTAGGGTAAGGAGGGAGCTTATGCAATGAGAGGGTTTTCCAGGTAGAGACCCAGTCATTGAAGTAAGCTAGGGAAGCAAGAGGAAATTGTTTTGTACATGATCACTCAAATCTTGACTCTCATTTACTGAATCTTACTTCTCACAAAATATTATAAAAATTCAGGTTGGGGTAGAGTTGCTGGTGGTCCGAATTAAACATTGAGGAGAATGGGAGAATCTGTTTGGAGAAGCCTGAAGGGTTAATGTGAGGCCTGTCATCAAAACTCCTTTACTTATGTATGTAGGCACTTCCCTAAGAACTTAGGTTTCCTGCCTATATAATCGACAAACGTATTGAAGAAGAAGTGAAATTAATATTCAATGAAATAATTAAAGTAGACTTAAAGATAAGCAGTACAAAATATATGGAAGATAACAGTAAACAAAATATGCTTGGTTCAATTGATTAATGAGATCTATTTTTAACCTAAAATACATGATATAATATTCTAAAGAGCATGCAGATAATAAGGATATAGAAAATCATACCCCATGAAAAATGTTTAAAAGTAATTTGTAAAAAATTAAAATGCAGCAGTTAAAACCAGAATTCTAAAATAGGAAAATACTAAATATGTAGACACATATATGCAAATAATTATTAACACATAATGATGCAATAAACAAACGTAATTAGGTTGTTTAAAAATAAGAGTTTAGGGGATTAAAAGAGAAGAATGCTGGTTACACTCTTAGTTTTCTACTAGGAGCTTCCAGGCTCAAGTAGATTTCATGGCTCATGTTCCTAGGGGTCGAAAGCTCAGGGTAGGTGCTAGTCTACAAAATTCCTGTATAAACAAATAAGAGGATCTTCTCTGGACATTTGGCTTAGTGAGCAATGGTGCCTTTGTGTACAGAAATAATGGGCTCTTCTTAATGTCAATGCAGCTCACCCTAGGTCGGTAGGGGAGGGAGACATAATCCACAAGGCTGGAAGATGGTGGGCTAGACTGAAGCCATAATCAACACTTTATAACAAACTTCGTAGCCTTTCACAGCTGCCTCTATGGTAGGACCTTGAGCCTCAATTTATGATATGAGTGAGCATTATGCCTTTCTTCAGTTTTATTTGTGAGAGAAGGTAAACAGCTTATTGGAAAGCTTCCCAGGGAAACTTTCTCTCCCAAGGACACACAGGAGATAGTGGCTTAGCTAGTCAAACAAGTGAAGCAGAAAAAGTAGACAAAAGGGTGAGGACTGGAGAACACAGGACAGTGGGAAAAATGCAATGGTGAATAAAAATTCAATCTATTTTTTTTTTTTTTTGACCCATAAGGGCATTGCAACCCTTGGCATGGTGTTGTCTGCACCACGCTCAGCCAGTGAGCACACCGGCCGTCCCTATATAGGATCCGAACCCGTGGCGTTGGCGCTATCAGCACTGCACTCTCCCAAGTGAGCCATGGGGCAGGCCCAAATTCAATCTATTTTGATTGAATAATAATAAAATAGAAAATGTCAGATGACTAAATATAAGATTTTGCATGTCTGCTTCTCTTACTAGACATACATAACAGGAGTGTGCTATTCAATTCTCTAGCCCCACAAGCTAGTTTAGTGTCTGACACCTGATACATTAATGTTTGTTGACTATAAAATAGAAAATGTCAGATGACTAAATATAAGATTTTGCATGTCTGCTTCTCTTACTAGATATACATAACAGGAGTGTGCTATTCAATTCTCTAGCCCCACAAGCTAGTTTAGTGTCTGACACCTGATACATTAATGTTTGTTGACTAGTATTAAAACAGAGATGAAAAGATGAGAGATTGATGATAGATTATACGGACAGTAAATGGATAGGTGATAGATAGAAATATAGGTAGGCAGGTAGATAGATTGAGATAGAGATAGATACAATGAAGTTTGTATCTTCATCCCAGGGCAGGGGAAAGGGTTCATGATGTGTTTTGATTTTTGGTAGTGGAGTTTTATTTTAAGTAATTTGTAATTCGATTGAAAAAGAAGTTCTACGTGCTTGACAGTGTTTTGAAGCTCTAATTTTGGAGGGAAAATTAACTTTTTGTTTAGGTTGATTCAGGACCAGGTTGGAGTAAAAATGGACAGCCGTTCTGAAACTCTGTAATACACTCTACATAAAATCCATATCTGTAGATGTTAATTATATTTTCCAACTAACTTTATTCCTCATTTATCAAACTTTTATGAGTGTTTACTATGTGTCACATACTACATTGATTCAACAAACTCTCAATCTAGTGATTTTGGCAAACAAGGCAATATATTCATCATAGAGACTACTTAATAACAAAATTTGTGCTCAGCATGTCATGTAAGGAGAGAAGACAAAAAAATATCTAGTAAGAAGAAAGAGGGAACCTGGGAAAGAATTTATAAAAGAAACTGACAGGTTGAATTTTGGCTCATTAGTGGTTACCCAAGTGAAGAAAAATTTAGGGAGAAAGGCATTGCTAGATAACAGAACATGGTCAAAGAAGATTATAACTCAGTAGATTAGAATGGTTTTTCCAGAGGCATGCTGTAATGGATGAACCTGAGTAGGAAGGATGGGACTTTACCACAGATACTGCATGACATGCTAAAAACTTGCATTTTTATCCTGAGAATAATCAATAAATGATAATAGGCTTTAAAATAGTGACATGTCATAATGACACTGTATTTTTAAAATGTAGCCCTGGCAGCAGTGGGGAGAATGGATTGTAAGAATGTGAAATTGGGAGGATGAGGACATTAATTTAAAATAGCAATTGAGCATATGGACTACCACGACTAAAACTATAGGTGGCAAGAGTGGAAAACGTTTCAGAAAATTTTAAGAAAATAGACCTGAAACTGTCTATTGATTTCTTTGATGTGGGTATAAAACCATGGCTTCTGACTTAGATAACAGGTTTTATTATAATGGCATTCACCGAAAAAAAACAAAATAAAATAAAAACAGGTCCAGTGGTACCTATAAAATAAGATGGCGAGTTTGAGTTTTGAGTTCAAAATACTTGGCAGATATCCAGGATGAAACTCCCTGTGGACAGTTCAATATATGTGTTCAACTCATAAAATAACTTGGAAAAAATTAAATAAATAAAATAACTTGAAAAAAATATGTCATGGACATATGCGTAATAGCTGAAGTTGTGGATAAGTATCCCTCCTATTATTCAACGTAAAAACCTTTGTTAGTTGGCAGCGGTTACTTTCCACATTCAGGTTTTATTCTATTTTCTAAACCATTCATCTTCACAATAACAAATGCTATAGTAATTCCTGTAAATAGCAGACTAGAGATGGTGGGTAAGGGATAGTGTTGGATACTTCGGAAATTTAAGTTTCTAAAGTATATACGTTGTACAATAATTTATGCCTGGTAAGGACTGAGATTTCAGCTCCAGGATACAACCTATGGACACACCATTATGCAGTATCCAAAACTACTTCTAGAGTAGGACTGCCCCACTGACTTGACTCCTGCCACCATTATAATGGGCTTGACTGGTGGTCCTCTGACAGCCCCATTCCCTGTTGACCCTCCTGACTTCCCTGCCTGATTGCTCTGCTCATTGTTGATCTTCAGCACATTGGCCTGATTCCCTTGATCCTGGGGTTGGTGTTATCAGAATAGATGAGCAAGTGTGTCGCCATCCATTCATTTTGAGTTCCCAACAGATAACAGATGTCAAGACCTTGTAAGCAGTATCTCAGCAAAATCTCAGATATCTACATGAAATTTTTACAGTTGAAATGGCTTTGATCATACTTAACTAAGGTTCAAGTTTCTTGTCCAACCACTGGTACCATGAAAACCAATCTACTTATTTGTCTAGCTGAGTTTCAATTAAGCTTAACTAAGAACTTTCCTTCTCAAACTTCCAGAAATTTCTATCATATACTTAGTACTCGGTTGTATTCTGTTACAACTAAAAAATTAAGTATGCCTAGCAATATAAATTTATTTGAAAAAACCCTCAGAATTTGAAAAAAAATTATCACATTAAAAAAAGAGGAGGAGTTACAGATATACACAAATTATGTCCACGATAAAATTAAGAAGAGAAAAGATAATAAGAAGGAATGACAGATAGAAGCAAGGAGTAAGAGGTGAACAATCACGATGATAGAAGATGATGGAAAAAAGAGGGAAATATATTTAAAGTCAAACAATTGTTTGATTTTTTTTAACAGCCGAAGCAACAATTCTGCTTTGACAGATTAAAAACAAACTAGGTCAGCAATCCCCAGTAGATATCCCCATCTATTTTATCTTCAAAGATAGTTTCAAATATCTTGCTTGGGGAAAAATTATCTGTTCCAATTTTTTGTTCCCATTTTTGGAACATATTATCTTAGGGTGTTTGAAATGAAACTGCTTACTTTTTTATCTTTTTATTTGTCAATCAAAAAATGGTATATTCAGTCATTCAAAGCATTTTTCAGGTCAACATTTAAATAAATGATTGTTATGGCAAATAATCACAAAGGTGAGTGGCCTAGCTTTTCTTCCCTATTTTTCTTACTTAAAATAGAATTCAACCTGGATTATTTTGTTACGGAATCATATTTTTATGCTCTAAGTTATCTAGGATAACCCAATTCCTACTGTAGCCATATGAAATAACATTTCCTCAGTACAGCATTACTTAGAAGTTGTTCTCCCTCTAGTGGGACTCAGTTGGGCCCTGTGATGTCTGGGTTCATCGCCAGGCTGCCACAGTCCTCTGTCACTTGCACATGGTGAGGTCAACCTGCTCTAACTGGCATGTAGACTTGGTCTTACCAAATGGCTTCAACTGGGCCAGTACATATTATAAATCTTTTTGGGAAAAGTGTGCTGTTCCCAAGTTTTGTATTGAATAATCATGTTCTTCTGTATACATAAAAGAACTTGAGTGAAAAATAATGCAGAGCTCAGTAAAAATAAAGCAGAATCTGGAAGGGTGATGTAGAAACTCTCTAAGTGTTCTTAGGTGATTTGGAAATATGATACAAACATTGCTATTAGAAATATTTGCATAGAAAAGGGCTATTTATTTACTCTCTGTCCCACTTCCAGATTCTTAATTAAGAGTATAACCAGATACATACTGTGCTTATGCAATTCATCTCAAGATATTATATAATGGAAATATTTGCATAGAAAAGGGCTATTTATTTACTCTCTGTCCCACTTCCAGATTCTTAATTACGAGTATAACCAGATACATACTGTGCTTATGCAATTCATCTCAAGATATTATATAATGGATAGTGATTTCTTAAAATTAAACCTATTTCTTAATTCATGCCAACATTCTCTCATATATATATATATATATATTCTCATATATATATATATTTCCTACAACAACTGAAAGTCAATATAATATATTTGATAATTTTAACATACAAAAATGTTATAAGAGCTTATACTAGTTGTTTGGCACCTCTTGTCTACCAGTCCTATTACAAAGTTGGTGGAATACTACACACTTGGTATGTTTTTGAGTTATTATCCCCCAGATACTAACATTATTTTAACATGAATTTTCATGATATATTGTCTAAAGTGATGGCCAGCAGTTCAGTAAATATAGTAAACTCTCAATATATAAGCAACATTCGAATTAATAGAAAAACAAATTCATTCTCTGTTATACTTATTCTGAAAGATAGTTTTCTGATTTAAGTATTGCAAGAGCTACAAAGATATTTTGTTGGGCCCTGGAGGTCTGGAGATGCCACTGAACAGAAGAAATAATTTAAGTCCAATACTGACTGTTACCACAAATCCCTAAAACAGTGAAAACTATCTAAAAACAAAAGGTTGATTTACTTAGTTAACAAAAATTTATTGCAAGAGATATTTTTCACTGAATTTACAGTTTCAACGAATATGGTACAAAACATAGTGCCATCAGCTCTGTCTAAACATTAAATAGGTGCAAATACATAAAGATTTAAAAAAAGGAGCATACTTTACAACATAAATTACAATACTATAAATATATTTTATGTACATTATACATACTCTTAAGACATCATTTTTATATACAGCATATATTGTATTGATTTTCAAACTAGTCAGTGCTTTAATAATATTATATATCAGAAACTTAAGAATTTATTTGCATCATTACACTTACAGTAAATGATTTCAAATCAATAAGGCCATATTTTGGCCAGTTTATTTCCAGAAGTTAAATAGCCAGTTATCCAATTAGATGAACAATCACGCCTATAGCAATAGTTCTGCATTAGTAGTTTCTTCCCCCTTGATGGTGATGACTAGAAGAGGGGTTGCAGAGGGATGACAGCGGGGTGTGGGGAAAGCAGTGAAGGAAAGAGTGCATGGGGTAAAGGTGGGAAAGCCAGATGGCTAGGATGCAGAACCGAAGCTGGAATGATTGGTATCTGAGAAGGAGCAACAAGAGTTGGCTGGTTCCCAGGACAAAGCCTCGGTCCTACTGGTCCTACTGAGATCTGAGGTAACGGTGTTCTGGTGAGAGCTGGGACTTGGGAAAGAAACTGTTGGTGTGGTTGAAGCACTTTAAAGGTTCCTGCAGCTGCAGCTGCTGCTGCAGCTGCAGCCGCTGCAGCATGTTGCTGCAAAACAGTGTGATGGATAGTGGTCACAGAGGTAGAACAGAAGGGCTGCTGCAAAGGCAAAGGCTGCAGAGGTGGGCTGGAGGGTGGGAGGGAAGCTGGAGCAAAGGTAAATTTGACCTTGTTTGCCAGCATGTTCGGCTGTATAATGTGCTGATACACCTCACATGGTAGATTTTTGAATTTGTCGTGATTTTCTAGTGGGATCAATAATGCTTGTTCTGGTAAAGCTAATGGAGCCAGTATCTGCTCAGTTGTTACAAAGGTATGACCACTGACATGTGCTTCCTTGAATGGTAATGGTGGTTGGGTGTTAAGGATTCCTGAATTATAGCGCAGCCACTCAGTTGATGCCTCATTCACCTTTCCTTGTGGAAGGGCCTCAGCCAGTTCATAATGGCAAATGTATGGTCTAGGCTGTGACTGCCTAAAGTTCCTTTCAACATTAGGCACCTTGAAAGGAATTTGCTTTTCATTCGTATTTATATTCTCATTTTTTTCTTTGTTTCCAAGCAAGGTATTATCAATTGCTTCTTTTGTTGGGGAACTAGCTACAGTGACAGATGTGGTGGGATCCTCACTGGAAACCTCTGATGGTTCACCAGAAGTGGTCTCCATTACTAAATGCTCAGTTTCACCATTGGTTTCAGAAGGGAGGGGATTGCTAGGGTGTAAAGCCAGTTTGTTTCTTACTCGGTCAGTTTGTTCTGAGTTCCTTTCCATATTTGCAGCTTCTTGTGGTTTTATTTCTTCTTTTTTGTCTTCATTTATTAACTCATCCAGGTAACTTACAGAAGAATTGCCTTTCATGTGATCGTCTCTATTTTCTTTTAGTTTTGAAGTTTCCAGCCCAGTGTGGAATCTGCTTCTTTTTCTCCTCCGTTTCTTTTTAGGCTTACAGGAAGCAACAGAAGCACTTGATGGCCTCAAAAATTCTTCAGGTAAATAATTCTGTCCATTTAAACTTTCATCTGAAGAATAAGAATATGAATGTTGTCTACGTTTTCGATGGAATCTTTCTGATTCATTCATGAGAGAATTGTAACCTCTTTTTACAGCCTGATTCTGGCTCTTGCGTTTCATGTCATTTTGAAGAACTAAGTGTCTGTGATCTGGACTAAAGCTAGACATTTTGGCTTTCCAACAACAGTAAGTTTTAGAGTATGTTAAATTATGTTTCCCAGAATGTATCATTGACGGATTTGATTGTCCATTTAAAAGTATTGCGTTCTTTTTCCAGTGGTTTTTAGAACTGACAGCATCATTACCACTGTGTTCAGTATTCCAGGTTTTACACATTTCTTCATTTTCACTTAAGGATGTGGATGGTGATTTGGTCTTTTTATCAGGTAACTGATGTGAGTCTAACAAATGCTGTGTAGCTAAATACTGTTTTTCTGAAATTGGTTCTAGCAGATTTTTCCTAGTTGTATTTGTGTAATTATTCTCCCTTTCCATTTTGCAGTGAGTTTCTGATTCTTTGGTTTTCTCCCCACGATGATGCTGACATAACTTTCTTCGTTTTTTCTTTCTTTTGCTTTTATGGAACCAGTACTCATGAGTATCTTTCAGCCTTATTTTGCTGTATTTCTCATCTAGAGTGTCCTGTTTTTTTTTATTTTTAGTAAAATTATATTTTTCTGCTTTTCTGATCCTACAGGGAATATTTTTATAACTATTGCCCATATTCTCATTTTTTCCAGAATCACAACTGCTAGAGATTGCATCATCAGCCAAAAGAGGATTGACTTGGGTGTATTCAGTTCTGCTGCCTCCAGTTTTATAACCAGTGAGTACTGCAGTAGATGTGTCCTTGCAATCTGAAGCTGGTCCCTTGCAAATGCCTTCTCCCTTCTGCTGAGAATAAAGATCACTTAGGGGCAACTTATTTTTATCTTGATTATTGTTTAATTTAGTGGATTTGAAGTCAAAACAGAGAGGATTACAGCTGTAGGAAATTGATGGTTCAGTAGTTGTGTAAACCAGCATTTCTGACGGCCATTGAAGAACTGTCGACCCAAATTTATTAAGCACAGGTACAAATGGCTCATACTGTCTATTATGTAAATCTTTGTTTTTATGTAAGGTTGTACTATCCTCTTTAGTATTTGGAGGGTCCAATGTCTCAGAATCATTTTTGTTTTCAACTTCAATTGTGGATGCATCATTATTCTTAACATTTTCCTCTGTGGTGGTTTGTACAGATACAAAATCATTAGACATATCTAGAATTGTGGATTTATTTTCTAACAACTCAGAACTGTAACAAATCATAGGTACATCTTTATTAATAATAACATCTTCCAGTGGTACTTGATCTGCTAATGGGATTGAATTCTGGCAATTATCTGCATCAGAAGATAAAGGGAGTTGAAGGCCAAATGAGGGTAATAGTAATGTATCTTTTTCACTAGACACGTCTTTCATGTCTTGAGTTTGAGCAGTTTCTTCATCAGTGCACGTTGCCTCTGGTGGATGGACAGAGTTAGCTTTCTCCTCAGAACTCAAAAGACCATCTGTTGGTGAAGATAGCTGAAGATGACAAGCACCAGGGACAAATCTACTTTTTCTGCTAAATCCTTTTTCCACAGAGGCATCATCATTGTATTCAGAGAAGGCTGCAGCTGAGGACTCCAGCTTCAAGGATGCTTTCTTTGGAAATGCAAAAGAAAAGCCAATTTTGTTTCTGTGAATTCCCTGGGCTTGATCCCCAAGTTGCTTATTTTTCGCTGTATGATTATTTGCGCTTTCTGGATCTGCAGCAACAGTGGTAACATCTTTAGTATTCTCTTCACTATGAATCAAAGTATATTTAAAATCTTGCTGGCTATTAACTGAATCCACGACAATTCTTTGGGAAATTTCATCACAGTTTTCTCTCACAGTAACAGTTGTTGACTTGAACATGGGGCCACTTCCAGGAGCACTAAAAATCCAAACAGAACAACAAAAAAGGAAAAGTGTATGTTAAGTAGGACACTTTTGGCAAAAAATATTCAAAACACACCTTAAAAATGGCGTTAAATTTTTTTCAATTTTTAAAGTCTTTGTAAGAATTGCTTTCACATGATGAAATTGCCTTCCACCGTGCCACAATACTTAATTATTGGTTATTGTTTGGGATAACTTTAAGATGTCCTGAAATTACTTTTGTAGCTATTAATAGAAATGTCTAGGATATTCCTAAACTCTCGACCAGTGCTTTCTGACCAAGATTTTCTACCCCCATGGCCTCTTCAGTGAAATTTTGGAGTTTTGTAAAGTTCTCTAAGGTAAAATTACTTTTAATTCACAAATACTTAACACTATTCATGCATATGGAAAATATAAAGATGATTAAAAAAAAAAAACACAACCCTCAATCATGACCTCAGAAGGCGTGGGAATTCTGTTTGACAATTTCAACATTCATTAAGCATCTACCACAGTATACTATAAATAGTGAGTACTAGTTAAAAGAACTATACAGACCAGCACATGATATAAGAAATGGCTAAATCTTATCCTTACCCAAACAGAAACATGTTGTGCAGAATTTTACCTACTATTCTAAAAATTCAGTTTTTTAGAAGTTATGAAAGGACAAAATATTTCAGTCGAATATTTTCATTACCTAATCACTAACACAGTGTTCTGTATCACTGCCTTATCTGCTGCTAAGTAATGACACTTTCTATTTTGCATCTCTAGAAGCACAGAATTATTGGGAAAATCATGTGTTGTGTGTGTATGTGTGTCTCTTTTTTTATCTGTGAGTATGTATAATGTGAAATATGTGTACCATACTGAGGATAGTAATTTAGATAAGTACTGCTTTTTTTGAACATATTTTAATACCTCTAGTTCTCTTAATACATTAGAATGTATATTTGCAAATGCTAATTACAGAGTATTAAATTACATAGATCTTATGATTCTCTACAGCATATACTTGCACTTGAATAATTTTTACCTTATTACTATAGAGAGTAAACGTATCTGGTCAGTATAACTGAATAGCAGTTATTTTTGTTTTTAACAGTTCCATACAGAATTCTAAATACATCTAATTTTATTTTGATTTTTACAAATCCCTTACTATGTTTTGTTATATTGATGTATCTCATAACACTATTTAGTATAAAATACATTTCATATAAAATAGTTTTTTTATAGACAATAATAAGAAAGGCCTTATTAATTTGGGGTAAAAATAAAAGACACTTTAAAAAGTGATCTTTTAATAACATTGCCCTGTATTGAATTATAAGGTCTGAATTATAACACTGGTCACATCTAACAGCTGCTTACTCTTAGAAGCAGGTCAAAGTTTAAGAGTTGTGAACTTCTAAATGTCTAGTTATAGTTTATTCGCAGTGAAGCTAATTTTGATCTGCTTCTGAAATGCACAGGGTCATCATGACCATCATGACCTTTTTTTTTTAAATTTTAAAGATAATTCCAAATAAAAGTTCTCTGAATTTTTGTTTTAAAAAGTAAGTTCGTCTTAAAACTTCTTTTAAAAAAAGGTCATGAGACAGTACCTTGCTCTCTTCTTCAAATGTTTTGAATTTCACCAAGAAAATAGGGTAGCTTTCAACTAAGATAGCTTAAATAACAGCATAATAAAAAATTTACTTTTTACAAACTAAAATTATAGAATTTTTTTTATTGAAATGTGCATTAAACAGGTGTTTGCATAAAATTTAAATTCAAATTACTGTTTACAGCCCACAGAAGGCCATGAAAACATGTGTGCCTTATTCTGGGTACAGAAATATATAGATTTGTGCTCTTTATTTCTAACCCCCTAAACCCCCTTTTTTTTTGTCATGTTTTAGAAAACTTAACATTCATTGCACACTCACCATACAGTTTCCTTTCTTAGCTCAGCCAGCTTGTGCAGGCGTTGGAGTGCTTTTTCTTGTTTTCTTTCATCTTTCCTGGACTTAGATGCTACATTTCGAGCAAATTCCCTTTGTTTCAGTTCTTTGAGCCGCTATTAAAAAATATGGAAATGATTACTAGTATCTGAGTCTATGGCAATGTTCAAGTTCTATTGTTGTTGTTGGGCCTTTCCAATACAACATCTTTGACCTCATCAAAGGAAAACAACATTCACAATAAACCACTTGTAACAAAAGTATTTTCCTGCATTTTGGCTTGTGAAAATGATAAAAAAAAATTACATTATAGTAAAAGATATTATCTATGCCTCAGGAAAATTGAGATTGAAAATTTTCATCTCTTCTTGTTGGTTGTTGCCAGCTAAGTTTCTCTGACCAATTTAGATGAAGCGTTAGAGTCTTGTAAAACTCTGATTTTCAAGCAAATTCAATTTTGCTTCTGCGTTTCAGTTATCTGTATAATAAATATCCTTGTATTTTGTTGTGTTATAAATTAGAAAGTTATCTGGTCCTTTTCATATTTTCTAAAAGTAAATGTCTTATGTTAATCCATAAGAAAAATGATCTCTACTGATATGATTTTTATAAATCCCTTCTCTCAAATACCAGGCACATTTCTCAAATAATGAAAAACCTTGGAAGAAAATTGATATTANTCTCTCAAATACCAGGCACATTTCTCAAATAATGAAAAACCTTGGAAGAAAATTGATATTATTTTTCTGGAAATCCTTACCACATTGGGCATTATTTTTCATTGGAATTAAAGGAGGTCATTTTCTGGGTTGAAGGCCAGAAAAAGAGCATCCGAACTTGAATAGAATTGATAAATAGCCATGTATGTGATATGATTTAAGAGACATGAAAGTGGTCCCATGATCCAAATATTTTC
Source organism: Galeopterus variegatus (assembly GCF_000696425.1). Classification (NCBI taxonomy): domain Eukaryota; kingdom Metazoa; phylum Chordata; class Mammalia; order Dermoptera; family Cynocephalidae; genus Galeopterus; species Galeopterus variegatus. Next base: position 12,603 of record NW_007726893.1, read on the forward strand.
ACTATGTACTTTCATGGAGACAGTGTATATAGTTATTAAAAATGATTAAGGTAGTATTTTTTTCTGATGGCTCATATTGTTTATGCAATTGGGATATGTGTCTTAGAGTAGGACTCTAAGAGAATAAGACACATACTAGTCACATTTTAATGAAGTGATTGAATAAAGTTTAAACAAATGCCTTATACATATATACTGATGTATAACAGGAGCTTAGAACAACACATGGTAAAGTGCTTGATCAGGGCATATTACTTAAATTATCATGTGAATAACTTAGATCTTCTGAATTAGCAATTTTTCATCTATCCCAAAAGAAGTTAGTCATTACAATTAAATAATATTAGATTCCTGGTGATCCTGGACTGTGGCTCTTAATTTCATCTACATAATACCATGTAGCTTAAGCTATATATAACATATAAGTAACTTAAGCTTCAAATTATCTCTAACATTTTAATTGATGGGATTTACATAAGGTATGCATGTGTGTGTGTGTATCTGTACATCTCTAACTATCATCTATCTGTCTGTCTAGCTAGCTACATCTGTGTGATTATTTTAGGATATTATTTAATTATGTAAAGATATTTTGAGAGTGCTCATATGCATTGACAGATTTGTGCAGAAGTTTTTTCACAGTAGAACTTATTGACAAAATAAAAATTTAACAAAAAAAAAAAAAAAAGAACTTAGACAAAAGATAGACCATGTCATAAATGTCTAAATTGTAGAAATATTTCATAGAAGTAAAACGTTGATGTCATTACTTTGATATAACTGTAAATAATATCTACAACTGTAGAATATGCACTAAATTATTTATTAATCTTAAAAAGCAAATCTAGAATTAGAGTATAATAAGTCAAGAAAGTTTTACTTCTAGATTTTAGGTATTCCTAGTCTTGGTCACTTCTATTTCTTAAAGCCTGAAGTAATATCAAGACTCATTCAACACACAATTATTGAGCACTAGTATCAGTTACTCTGTTAAATAATTGGGATTTTAAAAAAATGTGAAAAATGTCTTTACCTTCATAATATGTGTGTGTGTGTGTGTGTGTGTG
>NW_007726893.1:14304-16391 GCF_000696425.1 Galeopterus variegatus
TGTGTGTGTGTGTGTGTGTGTGCCTGAGAATGTATGTATGGACAAGTGTGTGTGTTTATGCACATTGCAGAAATAGGGAGAGAACACACACAGGAAGAGACAGTAGCAATCACTGGTTGCATTATTCTTACAGTGCTTTACATGGACAGCCAGGCTTCCCCAAAAAATCCCAAGGAAGCCTACCTGGGAAAAGTAATATCTGGGCTTGGTCTTGATGGATACAAAGTATTAGCATGAAGAAGAACAGTTGGATGTTGGAGATGGGAGGATATTCCGTGAAAAACAAACCGTTTTGCTGAAACAGAAGAGCATGTATATTCTAAAAAATGCATGGAGAGAAATATAGCAAGAGTAGAGTGTATGTGTGGAAATAATAAGAATTGATAAATGATACGATCTAACCAAATCATAGGGGACCTTGTCTATAATATTTTCTCAACTGAGAATTACTCCCTGCCATTGGAAGATATTGACATTCAATCAAGAAATGTGATTAGTTTGGGTTCTAGTAGGAGGATGCTAAAGCAGCATGTGAAGGAAATAGAATCTAAGTTTTCTAAAATAAATACCAAAATGAATTAAAGTGCTAAGAGAAATAAAGCAAAAAAAAAAGTTGCAATACCAATGAAAAAGCTAATCATCGATTATTATTTATAAATAGTTTCATTTTAACAAATGCAGATAATTTATTTCCTACTATTTTCTTTCAGAAGCTGCAGGCAACCAAAAAGAAAGACAGACTTTACTACTTTTAGTAAAATCTTTAGTACAAAAGTTAATTTGTATTGTATATATACACATACATATATGCATATATGTAATAAATAAGACACATGTAATGATAGAGAGTTAAAAATGGTGGGGTTAAACTTCATTAGCAAGAAAAAAGTACAATCCTTCTAATGAAAAGCAAAGCTTGTTTTTTAAAGTAAGTATGCGAAAGTCCAGTACTTTCACTGTTTACTGTGTCAGATTAACCATTATGATTTTAATTAATCCATTTCCATTGGCATAGTAGTTGAATATCAAGGAGTCAATCAATTACAAATGCCAATACTGTCACATTATCTGTAATATAAATGACTGATAGACATGTCTGGAATTAGCCCTTAAATGCTTATTGAGAGAACTGTGTATATTTAAAATATAAATATCTCAGTATTGCAGAAGTTGTCCAGAAGCACCATGCTACATTCAAGTGTTCCTACTAATCTTGATCATCTATGCATACTTACTTCTTTTATCTTAGTGATGAACTTATTGATATCAAGAGAAACCAAGTGATATAATGTTTCAGTAATTTTCAACTGCAGAGTTTATAGTCCTGGCCAAAAACTTTGGAAAGTTCTATGACTAGGATTTTCCAGTTTTAATAATATTTTTGTATTTTTCTGCAGGAAAAATAAGGTTCCACATCATATTTTACATCTAGTAAAATGACTTTGAAGGGTAAATAATAGTAACCAACTAAATACTTTTCAGAATGCCAAATTGAAATAAAATTTAAGTGTTACACAAATAAACGTACAAGACAATGCCTGTGAGGCCTATGGAAATATCAACGATATTTCAAAACCTTCCTCAATAATTTATTGAGAATCACTCAAAAGGAATTCTTAGTGATAAATGTCAAGACAGAAATGGTAGCAAAGATTAGAAAATTAGAAAAACTTTAAAAGGAATTTGTGGGAGATGGTGATCTAGCTGTTCTATTAAAAACGAATTATAATGTATAACGGCATATAATTCAATATATGATTTAAAAATATGCAAGTAGCAAATGGCAAAGCAAAGAGAGTCAATATTCTTTGGGTATGATACCTTCTCAGCAGGCCTACTCTACTTTCTTCCTGATTTACTTCTATTAGCTGTATAGAGAATCAAATATCACTGGGCAACACAGGTCAAACATTAATTCTCAGATATGTTCTCAGGAAACTTGTGAACTTTGGAGCGTTGTGATGATCCTGGCCTTAAGTTAGTGGAAGAAGCAGAGAAACTGGCAAAGGATTAATCAGCATGAGAGGAGAGAAACAGAGACAGAGACACAGACAGGGAAAGTGTATAGATTCAAGCCAACGAGAGAA
>NW_007726893.1:17117-18253 GCF_000696425.1 Galeopterus variegatus
CATAAATTTACACCATTTTTACACTCTTCTGAACATTATATGAGATTATGTACCATATACAATGTTGGGTATCATCTCTTTTAAATTTTTAAATTTATAGTCAATAAATGATATATCATTAATTATTTGCCTACAGTTCATTTACTTACTAGGAAGATGGATATATTTTCACACATATTAGACATCTGTATTTGTTCATTTAGAATTGATATTGCTCCTTAAAATTTATTAAACTATTATATACATTACCTTGTTTGATTCTGAAAATTAAATATATGAGTAGCCAAGGTTTGCATTATTATCCATATTTAGAAATAATGAAACTGAAGCTAAGCAAAGTTTAGAGATTTGTCCAGAGTTAAATATAAGTGGTAGAACCAGGAATGGAGTCAGGATCTCCTGAGACACGCCCTGTGATTTATCTCCTATATTTACTCTGCTATATGCTGTTCAAGCTGTCTAACTCTTCAGGCCTGGTTAATTTGGTTGTGATGTATACATTCATGTGTCTTTCATTGAGTACCCTCTGTTAGGTGCTATTCTGAGTACAGCTGATACACGTGTGACAAAGGAGAAAATAATTCTGCTTTTTTTATTGATAAAATTTTTATTATAGTTGAGAAAGATACTAAAACACATAAATATGTTAATTGTATAGCATAATAGACAGTGCTGTGGATGAAATAAAGTTAAGCAGCGAGGGCCACAGGGCACTTGGTGAGGAGAGGAAGAGCAATTTCAAATAGTGATTTGGGAAGGTGTATGAATTTTCTAGTTCTGTGTAACAAATTAACATGAATTTAACAGCTTAAAAAACACATACTTATTATCTCTTAAATTCCATGGATCAGTATGCCTGTTCTTTGGCTAGTCTCTATTCTCTTCTGGAGACTTGTCTGGGGGCAGTGGGGAGGGATTCCTCTTCCAAGCCCCCTAAGGTTGTTGGCAGACTTGATTTCTTCGTGGTTGTAGGACTGAGAGTCTGGGCTTTCTATTGACTGTTGGCTTGGCAGCTCCTAGCAGCTAGAGGCTGCAGGCTGTCTCTTGCCCCATGGCCCTTTTATAAGCCCTCTTACAACATGCCAGCTTCTTCAAAGTCAGCAAAGTGGAGTCTTACATACATAATGTATATACAT
>NW_007726893.1:19719-20235 GCF_000696425.1 Galeopterus variegatus
GTGGGGGGGGGGGGGGGGGGGAAGCCAACTTTATTTGATTTTTATCTTATTTACACTTGAATGTAATCTTATTTATCTACTTACTAGATGTATCCCTGGATAATTCTCTTCATATTCTTAGATTTCTATCCCCTCAGATGATATCTAAAGTTCCTTCCAGTTTTTTACATTGTTAAAGGCTATGTTTCCAATGCTATCTATTAAGATGGAGTTAGTTGATATTAAATAAATTATACACTTAGAGTAATAATAAGAATGATCTTGTTAAGCATTTTTCTTACTATAAGAAAAATCCATTACTCTTATTCCAATACTTCTGTTCCTATTCTCATATTTCTTAGTAATACTGTTTCCACAAGCATCCCAGACAGTTGTTTCTACCAAGAACTATTTTCAATGGCTTTTGAAAAATCTATGTGTGCTTTTTATCTTCTAGAGAGGTAATACCCTCAAAGAATTACAACTCAATCACCATCTCTATTTCCTGAATCAATTTAGCTCTCTTGAAAGACACTA
>NW_007726893.1:20738-66481 GCF_000696425.1 Galeopterus variegatus
CGATGGTATCACACTTTAATGAGTAATTCCCTTCTAGTCATTATTTAATCAACGGCATTATGCTGAGTGAACTTGTGGAAGACTTTTTAAATTTTCTTTTCCCATTACTATCATGAATGTGTATCATTTGGACTTTTCTCATGGCAGCTTTAAAAGCATCTAATGTCTTAATGGCATATCAGATCTGAACAATATCTTTCCCCAAGGCCTCTCATTCTTTAGATTCCATTAACTCAAGTTTCCTTTGTGGACAAAATCTCATTCTAGTTCTAATATAAAAGTCTTTGCAATCAGTGTATGTTGTGTCTAAAACTGATTTTCCAGCCATTCAGTTCATTTTCTTAAGTGCTGGATCAGAAGTGTCTCTTGCATTATAAGTGCTCATGAATGCTTGTCAAGTTGAATTGGCACAGGATGGCAGTGATTAACTTCCACTACAATAGAAGGCTTTGAAAATTTGCTAACAAAAACCTCGATAAGATCTTTAGTAGTACAGTGAGAGAATGGAAACTCAAGTGTAGGATCTATTGACACGATTATTTTAAAAAATACATGAACAACTTGAATGGCCGGAAATAAAGAATGGTTAAGAGTTATAGCTCAACTTTATAGAGATATATTATGCAGCTGTTACCTATGTTAAGAGTTGTAAAATATCTGGAATAATCTTGGATTACAATGCTATTTTTACAAAGAACGGGCCAATATTTTTGCAATATAATCAAAAGTATCTGTTTCTTCAGAAATAGAGAAAAAATGCCGGCAAATACACAAGATGTTAATCATATTTCTTAAAGTAGGGTAAAGTCAGAATAATTTTATTTTTATTTTTTATTATATGATAATTTTCCATTATTTTTTTCCCACTGGCATGTTTTACTTGAGTAAGAGTTTCTTAAATTTGTACTTGAAATGTAAAAATGAAATATATTGTTAAACTGAAACAAAAATTACTATTATATGGATCCTCCAATCATATGTTTATATACAAACATATGACCCAAAAGATAACTAGATTGTTCAAAGTGTTTTCAAGCTCATTGACCATTCACAAGTAAATCAATATATATCCAATAAAATGAATAAAAATCAATCTGGTGAATTTTATATATGTGGTTTTTAAGAGCATAAAATCTCTGTAGTTTAGTTAACATTTTGTTGACCATTCACAAGGAAATCAATATATATCCAATAAAATGAATAAAAATCAATTTGGTGAATTTTATATATGTGGTTTTTAAGAGCATAAAATCTCTGTAGTTTAGTTAACATTTTTATCTTCTCTTTGGGATAAGTATAATAGGAAAATAATATATAGACCCAGTAGAACTAGTGGTCTGTGGGAATTGCAATATTATTGTAAATAAATATAGATTTGTTTTACTCTTTTTATCTTTTAAAAATATTTGTGTATATGTAGTTAAAAATGATTTATCTTTAGTATATAATAAATACATTGAGAGTAAAGGGTTAGCAAACATTTTCTACGTCTCTAGGAATGAATTTAAACTTGGTGGTGTAACTTTAGAGCTAGCTTTGCTCCTTAGACATCTAGTAAAGATGGACTATCAATTGTTTTATTAGGCAACTTTGCTTATGATTGTGAATAACTTCAAATTGTGTTTGGACAGGAACGTGAAGGATTTATTAATAGTTGGCGGGAAGCCATAACTGCGTGTTCCCCAAGTGCAATCTCAGTTTCACCCTTGCCTGGACCATAGAAGTCATACCCACAGAGACTTTTACATGAGATATAGTTTCTACTTATGACATGGGGTTTTTAAGCCATAGAGGCTACCACATCTACCCATGTGATCTCATTTTTCTGCAACTGAATTGTAACTTGGAATTCCAAAAGAAAGACCCCCAGAATTGCTTTGGGAATACAAAGACGCTGGATGGAGAGAGAGACCGTGAGATGCTGGCCTGTATCCTTGTAAGTGAATATAATATTGCATAATCATTCAAAAACATATGTGTGGAAGAATGTGCCAGGCCAAAGTGAGCTGTGTCCTCTAGACACAGAGACCAGAGCTAGGCAGGGTGCCCATGCTGACCTGCATCCCAGAGGCTGTTTGAAATTCAGTTGCATACGTTAGGAGGACATAGGTAGCCACAGGAGCAGAAAGGCAAATCTGAAGTTGGTACTTGGCCATTTGGGCCATATTAGCCTAAGGAGTCTGAAGGGAGAAATCCACAGTCCCAGTAATGAGCCTTGGCCACTATTACAAGATGATGAGAGGAAGCTGTAGAGGAGTGAAGTGCTGGAAATCTAGAGCAACACAGTCACATGAGGAATGAAGTTAAGCATCTTTTCAAATGTTTAGAAACTATTTTGAGTGATCTCAGTGAAAATGGCAGAGTACAGAATTCCAACAGCCTGTCTCTGTCCAGAAACACTAACAAAATGACCAAAAACTGTCAGAATCAATTTTGTCGAAAACCTGGAAAATAGTCAAAGGTTTACAGCAACCAAGTGATTACTAAATCAAGAAAAAGATGCCAAACACAGTAGGAGAGCTTTGTGAAATTTTAATTTATCCTTGCCCCAATGCCTTACCAAGAAAAAGAAACTGTCAACGCAGAATATTATATCTGATGAAATTATCCTACGGAAATAAAGGGAAAATTAAGACATTCCTAGATAAACAAAAGCTGAGGAAATAGTTAGTAGACTTGCTGTACAAAAAAATGCTAAAGCGAGCCCTTCAGGCTGAAATAAAAGGACACTAGACAGTAACTTGATGCACTAGAAAATAAAGTATGCTGGTAAAGGTAAATAAATATGTAAATATAAAAGCCAATATTTTCTTTTGTAACTCTTTTTTATTCCTATGTAATTTAAAAGACAAATGTATAATTCATTAATTATAAATCAATGTTAATGTATGCACGATGTATAAAAATCCAATTTATAACAATAACATAAACGGGGGGGTGAAAAGCTAGATCAGAGCAGATTTTGGAATACCATTGAAGCTAAGTTTGCGAAAAAATTATGTTGAACACCTAATTCACCATTTAGAAAACTTACCTCAACATGTACCACAAAACTAAAAATAAAAACTAAATCTGTTAAACTTTTAGAGGAACACAGGGCTAAATCTTCATGCCCTCAGTTTGGCAACAGTTTCTTGCATATAACACCAAAAGAATGAGCAACAAAAGAAGAAATAGATAAATGGGTCTTTATCAAAATTGAACAATCTCATGCTTTAAAGGACACAATCAGGTAAAGTGAAAGGGCAACCTAGAGAATGGGAGAATTGTTTGCACATGATATATCTTAAAAGGGTCAAATATTCAGTATATATAAACAAAAAGACAACCCAATGGGCAAAAGACTTGAACATATATTTCTCCAAAGAAAAAATACAAATGGTGAATAAGCATGTGAAAAGATGCTCAACATCACTGGTAGTTAAAACAATTGAAATCAAAAATCACAATTAGATACCATTTCACACTCACTAGGATGGCTAAATTTTCTTTAAAAAAGGAAAATAATAAATGGTGGTAAGGATGTGGAGAAACTGGGACTGTCGTTAATGGTGTTGGCAATATAAATTGGTGCAGCCACTATTGAAAATAGTCTGGCAGATTCTCAAAAATTAAACATATTATTGCCATATGACCCAGCAATTCCATTTCTAGATATATACCCAAATTGTCTGAAAATAGGTATTCAAACAAGTACTTGTATACAAATGATCATAGAAACACTTAAACCAAATGCCCATCAATAATGAGCAGACAAAACTGTGGTATATTTATACAACAAACTATTATTCAGGCAAAAAAAAAAAAAAAAAAAAGGAACGTTCAATGAGATGTACCTTAAAAATATTATGCTAAGGAGAAAAAGCCAGACACAAAAAGTCACATATTGTATATTTTGATTTATATGAAATATCCAGGATAGCTAAATACATAAAGACAGAAAGCACATTAGTAGTCACCTAGAGCCGGGGGGAGGGGACAATAGGAGGTGACTGTTTAAAGTGTGCAGGGTTTCTTCTGGAGTGATGATAATGCTTTAGAGCTAGATAGGGAAGGTGGTTATACTACCTTGTAAGTGTAATAAATGCCACAGAATTGTTCACTTTATTATGGTGAATTTTATGTTATATGAATTTCACTTACAAAGTTAAAGTGTGTTACTTTTCCCACATTTTCTAATATAATCACCATTTTATCCAAGTATTTCTTTAATTGGTTAAAACAAAATTAGTGAATATAGTTTCAAGACCCTAAAAAAAAATTTCCAGTGGGTAGAATGTAGAAATAACAGGGAGAAAGAATGGGAGAAAGCAATAAAAGTAAGAAAAACATTTCTTTCTTGGTTTACTGGTTTAGTTGAATCTGACCTATTTAAAATCATTGGCATTAAAACTACTACACTGTTTTCTTTCTTTTCTGTTTTAATAAATAAACATTGTACATCCCAGGAGATTGCTTTCTACTTGAACAATTGCGGGGATCACATAGACTCCTATCATAGTCCAATCTAGGAGCGAATTTAGGCTGAAGTGTATAATTCTCCCATTTCTTTGAGAGAAATGGTTCATGGCCCATGTAGTTTACACTTCCTAAAGTCAAAATAATATCTAACCTAGTAACTGTAGAGCTTTCATAGGGGTTTTAGGAAGACTTCTGAGAACTGCAGACATATTTAAGGGGCTTTATTTACTCCATTATATCCTCAAGAAAATGTGTGGTGCCTCCAGGAGACTGGAATTTTTAGTATTTGTTGAAAAACATAACTATCCCAAATGGAACTGGAGATATATCAAAAACGTTGTCCAAAGTCTACTCTCTATTTTTATGGTGATATGTTGTTAACATTAGTTTTCCTTATGAACTTATACCACTAATAAGAAAGCAGTATTTATAATGGTATAATGGAGAACTCACAGATTTGGGAATATTTCAAGAGATGAAATTTGTCTCTACAATTTATTGTCTGTGTGACCCTTAGCGATACTTTCCCGTTTATAAAATGGGGGGAAAGACTGAGTAAAGCATGTACATATTGATTACGACTCAATAAATATGAGTTTTTATCTCTTCCTATTCAAACCCTGATGTTAAGAGATAGAATTCTATATATTCTGTACAGATCTCATTTGTGATTCAGTTAACTGGCCCAGAGCTTACTTTATTTTTTAAGCCAAGGCAAAAACTCCTTTTCAAAAATACTATTTAACAAAGTGGCATTATTGTTTAAAGAAATAAATACCAGAATCATTTTGAATGATATCAGTTTAAAGGATGATTTATTATGTATTTCCAATGGGTAAAAGAGAGGAGTGAAAATGTTCTTATCACAAAGAAATGATAAATGTTTGCAGTGATGGATATGCTGATTAGCCTAGTTTGATCATTACATAGTGTATACATCATCGAAATATTACTCTGTAGCCCATAAATATGTATAATTATTACATGTCAAGAGATTGGGTGGGGGGCATGGGAATAATTGCAATTTGTGCTAATGGCCATGCTGATAGTATTAATCTGATCATCATATCTTAGGCACAGGTGGTGACAGTCAGCTTTGTACCCCATGAATATGCATAATCAATAAAAAATAATATTTTTTAAAAGTATGACTATTTCTTTATCAATAAATATGACGACATTTCATTTGTGTAACAGCTTTCAAGTACATTTCTGAAGCTAGAAGAAATTTTAGAATACAATTTAATTTTTATGTTTTAGAAAATCAGCATCATGTTTCCCTTGTGTTGATTTGTCAATTTGATTCGTATGTTTGTTTTGAAGTAAATGATTCTTACAAGTATGTTGTAGGAAATTTAAAATGATACAAAAATTAATGTAGCAAATATTTTTTGCCTACTTTTATATAAATCACTATAAATAAATGCTCTCAGTAGCTAGTAAAGGAATTAATTGGTCTTATCTGTTAATTTTGCTACATTTTTTTTTTTTAATGAAACCAACTGGGATGGAGCCAGTCTTATCTCATTGTTGCTGTCTGTTGGAAACAGACTTGTTCCTAACAAAACAGTACAATTGTCCACAGATGAATTCTTAAAAGGCCTAATGAAAAAGAAGTTTATAACTTAATCAGCTTATGAATTTGAACAGTTTCCAAAGGAACTATTGTATAAAATTTTCAAATTAAGCAATTGTAAGTTAAAAAAAGAAATACAAAATAAAACAATTAGTGGTGGCGTTTCACCTCCCAAAACTGAAATTATTTATAAACTTGCTCAAAGTCACAGAGCAAAGGAGAGTGATGCATTTACCTTTATTTGTATGATTATAGTGTAATCTGTCTTTTTATCATTTATCAGGTATCTGCTTAAAAATACTTCACATTAAACTCAAATAACATAGCGGCCATTTACATTCTCTGTGAAACCCAGTTTTGTATAATCATGGAAAAATCATAAAGAGTTATTTGGTTATTAGAAATATGTGTTATACCACTGAAAAAAGTAAATTTATTAAGGCAAATTTTCTAAACCATTCCATCATTTAAGTATAATATCTGGTGCTGTTTAAGTTTAGTGTTTTTGATGAAGGATTATCTATCTAGAAGTCTGCTAATCTTATGAGGGGTTTTCAAAAAGTTCTTGGAAAGATTTGTATTGTCTTTTATTTCCATTTTTCACCAAATTTTTGAAGTACCCTTGAAATACTAGATAAAACCTACTGATAGGTAGACCCTAAGATAGAACCTATCTTATAGTTCTAGTCATGGACACCTGTGGTAAAAAGAATAATGGCCCCTTAAAATGGTCATGTCCTAATACCCAGAACATGCAAATATGTTACCTTACATGGAAAAGAGATGGTGCAGATGTCATGAAAGAACCTTTAAAGGGGTACATTTCCTAGATTTTCCTGTATTACATACTGCACTTGTAAATGTATATACAAATTCATAGAAATTAAACAACATGCTCCTGAGTGACCAATGGGTCAAAGAAGAAAATCAAAATATTCCTTGAAATGGATGAAAATACAGGCACAACTTACCAAATCCTATGGGATACTACAAAAGCTATACTAAGAGGAAAGTTTATTGCAATAAGTGCTTACATCAAAAGAATAGAAAGACTTCAAATTAGCAACCTAACATTAAATCTAAAAGAACTAGAAAATCAAGAACAATCTAATCCCAAAACTAGCAGACAGAAAGAAATAATTAAGATCAGAGTAGAACTAAATGAAACAGAGATCAAAAGAACAATACAAAATAGTCAACAAAACATAAAGTCATTTTTTTGAGAAAATAAACAAAATAGACAAGCCATTGGCCAAACTAACTATAAAAAGAAAAGAGAAAACCCAAATAACAAAAATCAGAATGAAAAAGGAGACATTACAACTGATAACATATAAATACAAAGTATCAATAGAGACTATTATGAACAACTGTACACCATCAAATTTGAAAATCTGGAAGAAATGGATAAATTTTTGGACACATACAAACTAGCAAGATTGAAGCAAGAAGAAATAGAAAATCTGAATAGACCAATAACAAGAAATGAGATTGAAGCAGATATCAGCAGTCTCCCAACAAAGAAAAACCCAGGACCAGATGGCTTCGGTGCTGAATTCTACCAGATCTTTAAAGAAGAAATAGCACCAATCCTTTTCAAACTATTTCAAAAAGTTGAAACGGACCATACTCCCAAACTCATTCTTTGAAGCCAGCAACACTCTGGTACTCAAATCAGACAAAGACACAACAACAACAAAAAAAGCTACAGGCCAATATCCTTGATAAGCATAGAGGCACAAATCCTTAACACGATATTACCAAACAAAATACAGCAGCACATCAAAAAATAAATAAATAAAATTATATTTTATTAATAATAACTATAATATTATATAATAATACAATATATTATTATATCATAAATATAGTATTACATTATAATATTATAATATAATATTACAATATTATAAATATAATATATTTTATTTATAATAAATTATATTTTATTTTATATTTATACATATGCACACACACACCACGATGAAGTGGGATTCATCCCAAGGATGCAAGGATGGTTCAACATATGCAAATCAATAAGTGTGATACACCACATCAACAAAAGCAAGGACAAAAACATGTGATTATCTTAATAGATGCATAGGAAGCATTGTACAAAATTAAGTATTCCTTCATGATAAAGACTCAACAAATTAGATATAGAAAGAAATTATCTCAACACAATAAAAGCTATGTATGACAAACCCACTACCATCATCCTGAATGGGAAAAAGCCGAAACCTTTTCTTTTAAGAACAGGAACAAGACAAGGATGCCCACCCTCACCACTTCTATTTAACAAAATATTTTAAGTATTCACCAGAACGATTAGACAAGAGAAAAAGATAAAGTGCATCCAAATTGGAAAAGAGAAGGTCAAACTCTCACTGTTCACAGATAACATGATCCTATATATAGATACACATGTATTAGTCACAGTTTCATAGATCAAAAGTGAGGCACAGTGTGGCTGTGTTCTCTCCTCAGAGTATATAAAGCTGAGATCAAATAGTCCATCAGACTTAGTTCTCACCTGGAGGCTCTATTTGAAAATCTGCTTCCAAACTCTTTCTTGTTATTAGTGGAATTCACTTCTTTGTGGTTAGAGAACTGAGATTTGTGTTTCCTGGCTGGCTCTCAGTCACACACCTTGCTTAGCTACTAGAGGCTGCCTCATTCCTTGTCATGTTGCTCCCTCCACCTTCAAAGTCAGAAATGGAGAATTTCTCATGCGTCAAATTCTCTTCATGCTCCAAATTTCTGACTTTTCTGTTTATGTCAGCCAGAGAAAACTATGTTTCAAAAGGGCTCATGGTATTAGGTCAGGTCCCGTGGAATAATCTTTAATTAGCTGATTCGGGATACTAACTGTATGTAAAAAATCACTTCACAGTAGAATATAAATCAACGAGTGATAAAGATGTGTGTACATCACTAGTCAGTAATCTTGAGAACCATCTTAGAATCCCACCTACCACAGGGAATAAAGCAAAGATGGTATTAAAAAGTAAATGCTTTTCTCTTAAGAATAGAAAGGCTTAAGTATTATGTTCAAATGCTTGGATTCTATTCTATGACGACACAAAATTGTGGCAACAAACCTTCCTGTATGTTATGTTCTGAAGCTTTTATAGAAAAACAGCAATTTAATAGGACTTAAACATATCTAATGGTCAAATATTTTCCCTTTCTTTCCAATGATCAAATAAGATGGCACGATATAATTTTAAAAATAAAAAACTATAACCATTTTTTAAATCAAGAAAATTAGCAAGAAGGAGACCTGAATATTTAAAGAAACTCATATTATGGAAGGCCAAAAGACTGGATAGATAAGTAGTACAGATAAGGAACTTAGTAGTCCAGAACACTGAAGTAAGTGCGGTGATTCCAAAGAAGAATCCAAAAAAACTGCTAGCTGGATCAACAAACATAAAAATGATGAACGGGCCTTGATGTAATTATCAGACTACTCAATTTTAAAATGGCTCTCTGAATAGCTAGACCAGTGATTCTCCTCCAGTAAAACAAAGGTCTCCTACGTTAGCAGTAGGAGAGAGTCCCATCTCCAGTAGCTATTCAACATAAAATCACCCTAGATGAAAACATGTCTACAGACACACTGTACCAATAAACATGAAGACCAGAGTCTATACTAGAATTTAAGAAAGAAGTATATTGGAAACAATTTTTATTATTCCAGCTCTCTGTACTTATCATCCTAGTCCTTCTAGAATAAAAAAAAGGAAAAACAAAAGTGTCACCTATAAAAAAGTTAAAATCAACTAAGATAACAGATAATCAGTAATGTCGAATGGTAGAAAATTTTAAAAAATGACACACATTCAAATTTCTGAGAGAAAATGACTTGAATCCAGAATTCTATACTGAAGTAAATGTTGAAAGCAATGAAAATAGTTTTAAACATGACAGAGCTAAAAAATGTTGTTATATGATTATCCAAAATATGTCATCTCTTGTCAGGAAAGAGCATAGTTCAATAAAAAGAAATACAAAAGAAATGACGACATTAAATATAAGAATCAGTGGCAGTTGAGTATTATCATAAAGAATCAAAGAAAGCTTACAAGAACTTAAAAGGAAGTCCTTTGAATCTTGAAGGAGGGGATAGTTTCCTTTAAGGAGCAGGATTTAGTGACAAAGGATTACCTTCTTTATGTATTCAGTTACCATCTTGGTTCTTTAAAAACACTGACTTAATCATAATGACATATACACTAGTGTTGGGTGTAAAATATTTCAGAATAGAAACAGGGTGTCGATGACTTAATTATAGTTGTAGAATAGAATACATTTAATGGTATCCTTTTAAAATTTTCAAGTTGTCTAACATAATAAATATGATGTAGGGGAAATTTCAAAATGCAGACTTAGTAGGAGTTTTATCTTTTATATCAATGTTGATGAATTTGGAAATGAAAAAAGCATTTTTTAAAATTATAAAGGCAATAACTAGATACCATATGGATAATAGTGTGGTTAATAAAAAATATATGTACATGGGCAAACAGTGGCAGATAAAAATCCTAATGTCTTCATACTTTATAATGGTACATCAAAAAGTAGTCTGAAATTGCTATATCAATAAAATATATATAAATACTTAAATATATAATTTTAGTGATAACATTTAAAAATAGTTAAATTTAGCTACCTCCTGGATCTGAGAATAGGGTTGTGAGGTAAGGACAGGAATTTTATGTATCTTTCTGGACCATTCTATATATTTATAAGTATTTTTAGATATTCTGTTAACAACTTTAAAGCCTATCTTACATATAAGCCGTTATACAACATCAGGAGATTTGAACACTTCCTTATTGGAAAAAGTTTTTCCTCGTTGACTCAAAGAAGTAGATTTTACACCCAGGATATTTTGCTGTGGCAAGCATGATGTTGTAACCATGCTTGTGAAACTAAGTGCACACTTATCTTGAAATGTTATGCCATGGTCAACCAATTTAATCAACCATTTAGCTAGTACCCACAGCTCTAAATTATGTCATCTCACGATGGTTGGCTATGTAGAACTGGATTCTAACAAACCTTTGTTCAAAGCCCCATTCTAAAACACTTTAACCATTTAGCCAGTTTTCTTCTCTGTAAAATGCAGAAAATAATTAAGTCTACTTGATACATTTTTGGTAAAATTAAATGAGCTATTCATTTTGTTGATTGTTTCCTTTGCCATTTCTATTTATTGGTTTCTGATTTAATTTATTTCATCAGTGTTTCATAGTTTTCAGTATACAAGTCTTTCACCTCCTTAGTTAAATTTATTCTGTTTGATGGTACTATAAATGAGCTTTTGGAAATTTCCTTTTGGGATAGTTTGTTGTTAGTATATAGAAATGCAACTGGGTTTTATATGTTAATTTGTAACCTGTAAATTTACTTAATAAAATTATTAGTTCTAACAGTTTTTTCTGGATCCTTTAGTGTTTTCTACATATAAGGTCATGCCATCTGCAAACAGAGACAATTTTTCCTGTCATTTTTGGATACCTTTTATTTCTTTTCCTTGCCTAATTGCTCTATTTAGGACTTCCAGTATGATACTGAATAGAAATGATGAGCGTGAACACACTTACCTTGTTCTGGATCTTAGCGGAAAAGCTTTCAACTTTTCACTATTGATTATGATGTTACCTTGGGCTTTTAATACATGACCTGTATTGTGTTGAGGTAATTACTTCTATATCAAAATTTTTAATGTTTATATCATGGAACAACATTGAATTTTGTCAAGTGCTTTTTCTGCATGTATTAAGATAATTTTGTGATTTTTATCTTTCGTTCTGTTAATGTAGTGTATCACATTGATTGATTTGTGTATATTGAATCATCCTTTCATCCCATGGATAAATGCCACTTAGTCATGGTGTATAATCCTTTTAATGTGCTGTTGAATTTATTGTGCCATTATTTTGTTGAGGATTTTTGCATTCATGTTTATCAGGATATTGGCCTCTAGTGTTCTTTTCTTGTGGTGTCTTTGTCTGACTTTGATGTTAGGGTGATGCTGGCCTTGTAAAATGAGTTTGGAAGTGTTCCTTCTGCAGGTTTTTGGAAGACTTTAAGAAGGATTGGTATTAATTCTTCTATAATTTTTGGTAGAATTCACATGCGAAGACATCTGGTCCTGAGCTTTTCTTTTGGGGGAGGTTTTTAATTATTCATTCAATCTCCATATTTGGTACTGAATTATTCAGCTTTCTACTTCCTCTTGACTAAGTCTTGGTAGGTTGCATGTTCCTAAGAATTTATCTATTATTTTTAGTTTGTCCAATCTGTTGACATATAATTACTTGAAATAGCTCCTTATGATCTTTTTATAATGTTGTGGCATCAGATGTAATGCTTCCTAAAAAGCTTCTGCACAATAAAGGAAATAATCAACAAAATGAGAAGGCAACTTTTAGAATGAAAGAAAGTATTTGCAAACCATATATCTGATAAGTAGTTAATATTCAAAAAATATAAGGAGATCCTACAACTCAATAGCAAAAAGAAAAAAAAAATAATTTAATTTAAAAATAGGCAAAGAAGTAGAATAGAATTTAATTTAAAGGAGACATAGAAATGGCCAGAAGATAAATGGAAAAGTGCTCAATATCACTAATCATCAGGGAAATGTGAATCAAAACCACAAGATATTACCTCACATGTGTCAGAATGGCTATTTATTAAAAAAACTATATTGGTGAGGATGTGGAAAAGGGAACACTTGTACTCAGTTAATGAATATCTAAATTGGTAAAGCCATCATGGAAAATGGTATGAAGATTTCTCAAAAGATTAAAAACAGAATTACCACATGACTCTGCAAACACATCTCTGGGTATATATTCCAAGGGAAACAAAATCAGGACCTTAATGAGGATCTGTACCCCCATGTTCATTGCAGCATTATTTACAATAGCCAATATATGAAAACAACTTAAATGTCTATGAAAAGATGAATATATATATAATGAATTATATTTAAAACACATAGATGGAATCAAGAGGGTCTTTTAAATGAAGTAAGCCATACTGAGAAGGACAAATACCACGATACCACTTTTGTGAGGAATCTAAAATAGTAAAACTCATATAAGCACAGAATGGTTGTTGCCAGGAACTGGGGGTGTGGAGGAAATGGGGAGGCATTAGTCAAAGGGCACAGAGTTTCAGTTATGCCAGATGAATAATTCCTAGAGATCTACTGTACAGCACAGAGCCTACAATGCTCTATTGTCTACTTAAAAAAACTTCTAAGAGGGTAGATCTTATGGTAAGTGTTCTTACCCACAAAAATAGATAACGACAGTGGGAGAAAACTTTTGGAGGTGATGGATATGTTTATGGCACATATTGTGGTGGTGGTTACACAGTGTATGCTTATCTCTGAACTTATAAAGTTTTATACATTAAATATGTACAGCGTTTTGTATGTCAATTTTATTTCAATAAAGTGGTTGAAAAGAAAAAAATAAAATACAGAAAAAAAATTTAATTAAGTGAACTAAAGCATTTAAAACATTTAGCAAAGTTTCTGTTATAGAGTAAGAACACATAAAAGATAAACTTTTATACAATTTTTGAAGTAATCTTCATTCTATATGCATGAGTTTCTAGTGACTCACATTTGATAAGTATTGAATCAGACACATAAATTGTTGGGGGATAGTGGAGAATAGAAAAATAGAAGTAGCCAATAAAACTGGAAGAGTGTGGATCTTATTTACAGGGAAACCAACTCTCTACTATGTCATTGAGACATGGCTAAGATACAACTGAAAAATCTACGAACTCTCTTAAGAAAATAGTTCCTACTGAAACACCTTAGAGTTTTTTTCTAGCGAATACTGCTTACTGAATGGGGGGCATCTAAGGCATAGTCTTTTTGATCTCATCTGATTTGGTATAAAGACTGTAACTGCATTCTTTAGTTGAGATTAGAAGCCAGAATCCAAGAGAGAATATTAGTACAAACAACAGTTCAAAACAATAACAAAAACTGTGTCAAATGAATTTTATGTAGCTCATAAAACTGGCTTTAATCTTATCGCATTGAAAAAAGAAACAAGCAGCTACAGTGTGCCGCTTGGGAGCGCGGCGGCGCTCCCACCGAGGGTTCGGATCCCACATACAGACCGGCCGCTCACTGGCTGAGCGAGGTGCGGCTGCGACACCGAGGGTTGCAGTCCCGTTGCCGGTCCCGGTCCGGTACGGGTGCAACACTGAGGGTTGCGATCCGTTGCTGGTCACGAAAAAAAAAAAAAAAAGAAACAATACGAGGTTTATGGTTTCTATAAAGTAAAACAAAAACACTCAGAAGTACAACTCAACCTGAACCCGAGGCTGGAAAGGCAATTTTCATTTGAATTGTCATGAAGAGGACCCTGAGTAACATAATGAAATGCTTCCTAGACACAAGAACAAAATAGGACCTTTTAATAGGACCTTTTTCATCAAGATGGCACTGAAAGCAAAGAAGGAAGATGCTTCCCCTCCCAAAGCCAAACCCAAAGTCAAAGGAAAGTTTTTCAAGGCCAAGAAGGCAATGTTGAAAAGCACACACAGGCACAGACACAAAAAAGATCTGCACATCAGCCACCTTTCAGTGGCCGAAGACACTGAGACTTCTAAGGCAGCTCAAATATCCTTAGAAGAGTGCTCCCAGGAGAAACAAGCTTGACCACTATGCCATCGTCAAGTTCCTCCTGATCACTGAGTTGGCCACGAAGACAGAAGACAACAACATGCTTACATTCACTGTGGATGTCAAGGTCAACAATCACCAGATGAAACAGGTTGTGAAGAAGCTCTTATGACATTGACATGGCCAAGGTCAACACCTTAATCAGGCCTGATATAAAGAAAACATGTTTGATTTGTTCCTGACTATGATGTTTTGAATGTCGCATACAAAATCAGGATCTTTTAAACAGAGTCTAGCTGACTAATTCCAAATAACAATATTTTTTTCAATATTAAAAATAGTATTAATATACTTTCAGATACAAGGTGACAAAATATGAGTTGCATTCTGGCACTGTAAGTACATTTGAGGAGTAAAGATAGCTAAATGTATGTCTAATTTGAAGATTTTGAAGATTTAGAAAAGTCAATGTATGTATGAAAATGAAAAATAAGAAAAAGTACTATATGGTATATATACACACACATATGTACATTCAAATGGGTAAATCACCTCAAACCTCATTTTTATTCTGATAATATCCCATTATTATCTACCAGCTTCCAAGACCAATATTTACAATCAGTAAAACATAAAAAAGGGAAAAAAAGGAAGAGGAAAAAAAATTACCTCCTAGATTATTCATGCATATGAACAGATTTTAAGAGCCTATGATAACATTTAGAACAAAAATATTAATTGATTGCTTATTAGGTCATAACAACCTACTAAAGACTATTTAGGAATTATTACCCAGAATGGTGGTCACGAAAATTCACCATTCAGAACTCCAGGAGGAGAAAGCATAATTTATCAATGACTTGCCGTGAAGAACTATTGCCACCTTCATGTTGAGGCTGTGATTGCCATCAGCTTTTTGAACCAATGACTGAGCATGACATCAGTACTAATATAGGAACATTCCTAAAAGACCAGGGACTCCTATAGCGGGTGAGTTTGATGTAGAGGTCCCACATAAGTCTGGATGAAACTTCGTTTCAATCCTCTTTTCTCCTTTCTGCTGTCCTCTATACAGGTTTTAGACCTGCATTATGATCCAAAGTTTCCTCCTGCCTTCTCTGATTCCTCATTATGCTGCATAGTCATTTACTCCAATAAATATATTTCAGTTCTAATCCAATCTTACAGAGAGCTTTTTTAGAAAACCCAATCAAGTACAAGTTATGCTAGGAAGGATCTGAGAAACAGGTTGTAAGACAGAGTTACAAAACTCTAACAAATTCAATCGCTGCTTGATGGATAAAGAACATGCCTTCTTAAGTAGTGTAGAGGGTGTGGATACTTTCTGGCACAAGGTGGGAGCTTAATTGCTAAATGATTTTATTCTGATGAGTGGAATGCACTTGCTACTGCAACATTCAAGAATTTGGAGATATGGAATTAATAATCCCTGCAAGGACAGCAAAACTAAGTGGTGTTGGCCAGTTACAACTAAGTTGTATTGAAGTCCTGCAGGGGGATAATGAAAAATGAAGATTATTGTTAAAGGCTAAGTGGAAGTGCAAAACGATACAGCCACTTTGGAATACAATTTGCAGTTTCTTAAAGAGTTAAGTTTAGTCTTACTAAATAATCCAACAATCACACTCCAAGGTACTCATCAAACTCATTTGAATATATATGCCTATTCAAAAATCTGCACACACATGTGTACAAAGCACTTTATCCATGATAGCCAAAAACTTGAAGCAACCAAAGTGTCCTCTATGTGAATGAAAAATTGTAGTGTGTCCATAAAATAGAACATTATTTTGCCATAAATAGAAGTGTGCCATTAAGTCACTAACATATATGGAAGAATCTTAAATGAATATTGGTAAATTAACAATCAGTCTGAAAAGGCTACATATTGTATGATTCTGATTATATGACTATATGTAAAGTACAAAACTATAGAAACAGTAAAAAGATCAGTGGTCACAAGGCATTTGAGGGGAGGCGGGAAGGGATGAATAACCACAGATTTTTAGTGCAGTGAAACTATTCTGTGTGATATTGCAATGGTGGATACATAACATTCGTTTTCCAAAATCCACATAAATTCATACCACAAAGAGTGAGCCTTAAAGTATGCAAATTAAATATATATATATATATATATTTAGGAAGTTGGGCGTCTCAGAAAAGAATGCAGTCTGTGATAAGAATATCTATGCAGTCTCTCACCAGACACCACATCTGCTGGCATCTTGATCTTGGACTTTTCAACCTCCAGAACTGTAAGAAATCAATTTTAAGTTTTATAAGCTACTCAGTTCATGGTATTTTGTAATAGCAGCCCAAAAGGACTAAGACAAGTACTGAACTAAGCAACTTTGGAAATTAACAGAGTCTGTAAGCCTAAAGGCGAAGAGAACTGCATAAATACTGTAATCTAGTTAGTAAAGTTTCCCGTGGTGTAGGAGTTAACATTTCTGATAGTGTTATATATATATTTATAGGAATTGAACAATGAAGTAAATAGGACACATATGAATATGCAAATAACCAACGGGAAGAGCCTAGAATGATCCATGTCTTCATAGATAATAATCGAAGACATCAGTATAAACACATTTAATATAGAGACAGATGTTACGTAGAGAAGTATTTATGCCTATGCACATACACACACATGGATTACTATATACACATATATCTCCTTGTTCTGTCAGCTGAAAAGGCTAGGAACAATGAGCAGCGGTTCACAAGTTGCAAGGAGCAGACCTAGAGCCCAGATCTTTGTTTCTAATACTATTCTCCAATAGAAGTAATCATGGCCCCTTGGAGAAATGGCTGATATTTAGTTTGAGACAGACAACATACAAGAGCCTGGACCATCTTCTAGGGTCATAAAGTAAGGAAGTTCTAAAAGCAAAGAAGGAAGCACAAAACACGATGATTGGAGTGTAGAGGGTTGTAAAAATGACACAAGAGAAAATTGAAAGAGTTCCTAATGGACAAAATTTGACTAATTTAAGAAAGAAAATACGGTTAAAACACCAAGTATAAAATAAATGTCTATACTGATGTGTGTGTGTGTGTGTGTGTGTGTGTGTGTGTGTGTGTGTGTGTGTGTGTGTGTGTGTGTGTGTGTGTGTGTGTGTGTGTGTGTGTGTGTGTGTGTGTGTGTGTGTGTGTGTGTGTGTGTGTGTGTGTGTGTGTGTGTGTGTGTGTGTGTGTGTGTGTGTGTGTGTGTGTGTATAAAGGATTGAATATAAAGGATTGAATAAAAAAATAAATATGAAAGAAGAGTCATCTCCCATGATGGCAAATTCAAAATAATTTGTGTAGATACTCTCCCTCAAGGAAGTAGATCATAACACCTTACTTATTAAGTGCGGCCTATACATAACGACCCCTTTCAAAAATCGCTGTATGAAAATGGAAAAAAAAGGAAAGAAAAGTTTATATTAGAGAACGCTGACAAGTACTACCACATCCAGGTAATCAAATAAAATCATTCATGCTAATTCATGATGATGGTATGTACCCTTGAAATAATGTGTCAAACGTTACACTTTTATTCTGTGATATTCTTCCTCCCAAAACATAGCTCACTCTAATCATGAGTAAAATATCAGAAAAATTCCAGTCGAGGGACAAAACACTAATAGTAATTATATGCACAAACAACTGCAAATATCCTAAAGAAAAAAATACGAACATATAATAAAAATATAATGCAACATGAGTAATTGTCGTTATTCTAGAAATTCAAGTTAGAATTAACACTAAGCAATTAAATTCGTCACATTTAGAAATTAATTGAGATTAATAATGATCACATTAGCACATATGAAAGCTTAGATAAAATTTGTCAACTGTTTCTAATAAAACTCTTAGCAAAAAAGGAATAGAAGAAAACTTTCTTAGTCTGATAAAAAATATCAAATTTGAACTCATAGCAAATATTTGTAATGGTGTATTTAGATCTAACTCTTATTTTTGTGAGTAAGGATTACTTTTATTTTGTCTTGTACTGTAGTGACTAGCTAATCTAGCAAGGAAGAGGACAAAAATACATGGTTTGTAAAGAAAGTATTAAAACTGTCATAATCGATGGTGTTTCGTCTAGATGTAAAGAAATGGCTACGGGACAGATTTTTAGAATGAAAAAAACTGGTCCACTCCTTCAAATCTCCTGACAAACATGCTACTGACAGATCTCCTAGTAAACAAGCTTATGGTATTTGTCAGTAGTAGAGTTTTTATTTATAGAATGCTTTTAGCAGGATGCACCTAATTATCTACTACTAGCTGTGGCAAACAAACCACAAACCTATTGATTTAGAGGGCATGACTCCCTGGAAAATGTCATGTAAGCTCTGTCACTGTATGAATATAACATGAAGATGTTTCATGACATGAATAGCCCTTTATGTGTAAGTGATATAAATCACACATATTCTTTAGACCTTATATATAAATTTGGAACATGAATGTATCTTGATATGAAAATAGAGGAATTTGGAAGCTGTGTTGGAGGTCCCAGACTTCTCCCTGCCTCACCTACTATCCATAATTACTTGTATTCCTTAAATTAATAGTAGTGATTGATACTAGGTAAGACCTATGCTTCGTCTGACTCGACAATCCAGTCATTTGTATGATCTCAATTTGTATTATCTCAAACACTTAAAAATCTGAAGAAAAATTATAGAAAATAATAAGATAAGGACTAATCCATTCCCATGAGAACTAACCCAGTCTCACAAGAGAGACTTTAATTCATCATACGAACCTAATCGCCTCTTAAAGGCAACATCACCACATTGGGAACCAAGCCTCAACATGAGTTTTGGTGGGAAAGACCATATTCAAACCACAGCACATGTTCATAATACTTATAATTCAATGTGTTTTTCTTTTAGTACTTACATATTTCTAATTTAACTTTACAAAAGTTTAAACAACTATGAAATAGAGAGCTATATATTTTTTGAAAAAGAAACTTAGTCTCTACATAAAGAACATAGTAAAAACAGTATATTTTGTAAATAGAAAGTCTATGAAGGAGCTAAACTAAAGACGTTTTAGATATACTTGATTTTCACAGTGGCATTACTAAACACTTTAAAACTGGACACATACAAAAATGAAGGTATAAGTAAAGTCCCATGATGTTTCCTTGCTAGAGTTGAAGTTGGTAAGTAAATTTCTTTATCCTAGTTCAAAGTCATTTTAATTAAATTACCTGAGACCTTCTAGGAAAGATTAGCCACAGAATTAAAACTGTGTTTTCAAGTTAGTATTGGGTGAGAAAAACGGCACAATTCCCTTTACTTGAATATATCTTGCTGTTTAGTTCTGTATCTAGTTTAATGAACACCTAGCTGCCTATTTTTTTTGTGTGTATTGTCTCTCTGCTTTTATTAGTGATTCAGTATTCATTTCAACATTTGAATACATAGACAATGAGACAACCTTATTAACATCAATTAATTTAATTCTAAAATGTTTCTTAGAGACTTATAGTTAAGTTTTGAGTTATTGTTTAATCATGCTTGGAAATCCCTATCCTCTGTTCCAAATACATAGAAATGAAACAGAGTAAGAGAAAGATAAAATATAAAACAATAAATTATTCACACACACACACACACACACACACACACACACACACACAAGCAGACAAATTAGAAGCCTGAAATTTCAGCTTGTTGGATTAGAATACTAGGTGTGTAGTCCTATATTTTATAAATAGGTGGAATTCAAATTCTAGGTAACAGAGAGGGTTGGTGTCCATTTGTGTAGTATGCCATTTGAAGCACCTAATGTAAAGCCCTTGATTTGAATGCAAAGGTAATAGATGGTTAATAATCTTGAACTTTAGCATAAAAGTTTATCTTTATGTATATCTTAAGTACATACTTAAAGGTGGGTAAATTAGATTATCATAATATATAATAACTTTATCAATATACTTTAATCTCAATATATAAACACATATTGGACCCAGGAACACGGTTTTAATATATACACATGATCTTTTTGTAATTAATATTGTATTTTTGTCCCCAAATACAAAGCCATAAAAATAATAAGAAATTGGAAGTTTCCAGGGATAGACATTTTTGTTTATGGAAAAAATTCATGAACACAGTATTAGGGACTCTAGCTAATCATTTGGAATCTATTATTGTTTTCATATTTAACGATTACCCAGTCTCTTGGAAATATGAAGAGTTATAGAATATGTTACTATGCATCATTAGATGGTACTCCAGAGAATAAAATGAAACTGTCTAGAACTTCTTATAAATGACAAAAAAAAAATCAGCATATATTAAAGGATTGGTGCTTTTTCATCAAATGATATTTCAAAATATGATTTTCAATATGTGTATTGTAGCATATAATAATAATAATAAAAATAATTATGTTATCAATAATATATTTTTGACATTTTAATGTGTAATTCTCAGACATTTTAAAGTATGTTATCCATTATTATTTAGTTGTTTTAAAATAGAAATGCAATAAAATTATTAGATATTTAAGAATATATTTGCTTTCTTCCCTATTATTGATAAAATTTGGTCCTTCAGGGCTATTATAGGCCATTTCTGGGCAAAGTTTTGGAAAAGTATTAATTTCATTTATAAATCAAAAATTCGAATATTTGCTTTTAAAAATATAGCATCTGATAACATATTTAGCTCTTGGAAGAGTCCCAGGTTTAAATTTTTGTCAGCAAGTTATGAGTATAATAAAAATGGTTATATGATATACTTGTACACCAAGGGAAATGAATCTTACAAGCGTGTAAACTCAGTGTTTGAAAATTTAGACTATAAATTAAGAAATGGTTCTATAACAATGTAAGCACTTAAACAATAACAACTGAATATATAAACTATTAGCAAGTTATTTTGAGTCCTAAATATGTTATTTCTATTGATAAAGCATGTCACTCTTTTTGCAAATTTTTCATACATCCTGGAACAAATTAATTTTTAAAGTATTAGCAACAGGTAAGTTTTTTGACTTACTTTATATACATATATTTAGTTTTGGGAATGCAGACTGTTTTAGTATATAATTGTCAATAATGTCCCTTATATATTAAATTGAAAATAAATAATAATAAAAATATATCTTCAAATGACTATTGGAGAATATTTTTAACAAATATCTCTTAACTTTAAATTACATATGAAAAAATATATTTATCCAGTCACAATGGAAAAAAATTTATAATTTTTTTTTTTTTAACTCAATGGGTTTGCCTCTAGTCTTCCTTTGGATCATTTTTACATTATAAAGAATAGTGAAACCATCAATATTGATTATAACACAGGCAATAGTGAACTAAACATCAGTAGAAATACAACCGGGTAGAATTAAAATCTCCTTATGATTGCAGGCAGAGACACGAGACAAGAACTCCAGGTGATTTTTGTATTTGTTTTCAAAGAAACAACACAACAATATGAGGAACAGCAGGTGGAGGAAAGAGGCTTTTGGTATCTTTCCTCTTCTGCCATTTCTCATCCTCTCTCATTCATCCCACACAGCCTTTCAATTACCCAAGAACTGTAAATTAACCTCAGACTGCAACTACTGGCACACCCTTTGGCTTGGCTCCATTAAAATTACTGAACAAGGATTAGTACTTTAGGAACACTTTTCTCACTAAATAATTATTCCATGATGAAAATTTGAGAGAAAATTACCTTATATGTGAAATATCGATATTCTTTGTAATAGAATCTCATTGAAAAGGATAAAATTAGTGTGAAAATATTGCTTTAATTTTCAAAATTAATAATTATGAAATATGCTTTGATGGAGAGACGTAGGGAGGTTTGCTGCAGAGGAGGATGACCTATACAGAATTCAGTAGTAATCAGAAGACATCAGAAGTAATATGGTGAATAGACAATTTGGGTTATTCTTTTTAACTTTGTAATTTCATTCTGTTATTTTCAAATAAAAGACTTCGGTAAAATTTTTTTGAGCCTGCCATTCTAACTTTAGCTAAGTTTAGGGGACTTCTGAGGGCCTTTTGCCACCCTTGGTATATTATGAAACAGAAGATGAAACCTTCTGAGGAAGATACTCAGTTGAGACAGTACAACACAGTTCAGAGCAAGACTGAAATTTAAAAAGACAATCAGGATGGATTTGTCAATATTTTACTGTTCTTTAACTCATTAAAATACTTTGGTCAGGGGACAGGTAAACCAAACTTCCTGTCAGACGTGGTGGTACCAATGAAGAATGACAGCTAGGCATAAAAGATGATGGTAATTTCCAAAGGGTGCAGACACAGGGTTTCTGGATTTTATTAATGCAAGATCTTATTGTAGAAAATGAAGGATCTAAACCAAGAATATGATTATAACGTTCACTGTTTTATTTTTTGTTGTTCTCGCATGGTGGTATCCATGGTGCAAAATCTCGTTGATTATGTATGTGTGCATGTGTGTGCTTGTGTATGTGTAAACATACAATGTATAATATATGAATAACATATATGCATTATGCATACTATAGGTAAATTATATACATATATAGTACTATAATGTAAATATAACAACCTGGATATAATAGAAGATATTAAGAATTATATAATGCATCAACTGATTTTTTTAAACTAAAGATAATTTTAAGGGCACTTAATTTTACAATGAAATCAATCAAGTTAAATGCTCAAGAGTGATTGACTATATTTTTAATATAATTGCTCTTAACCATTATTTAGAATCTGATCCAGGGTAAAATAAAATGTCAGAAGGTTATCACAGTTCTTTATCATCTTTGTATGAGAACTCATTTTTCTGGATGTCTTTATTAATTTTTGTTTCAGTTCATGAACTAACTAGAGAGGGTTTCGGAATAGCTTTTCCTTGAGATACCGGAGAAGAAAAAGGGGCAGTAAGACCATTTTTTTATCATGGGAACCACTATTTCCTAACTCAGGCCACTGTCATCAGCATCTTGGATTGTAGCAGTAGCCTCCCACTGACCTACTTTTTGCCATTTTTGCTCCTCTCATCCTGTGTATTCTTCAATAAAAAACAGAGTGATTTCTTTCCAAAAGAGAAAATCAAATTTTGTCACTTCTGAGACAGAAATATGTATATCATCCAAAGGTATCTAAAATAAATCCTCAAATCTTTACTATGGCCTATATAGAGTAACCTAATCTGGCCCCAGGTGTCCTTTCCAAATTCAGCTGCTGTAAGTTTTCCTTGCCTTCATTTTTGCCAGTCACGCTGGCTGCTTCTTTTCTTTTCTTTTTTTGTTAAATAGCTTTATTGAGTTATAAATTGCTGTGCAAAGAATTACACATATTTATTGTGTACAATTTGATTAGTTTGAACATATGCAAACACCTGTGATACCATTGCCACAATAAGGTAATAGACATATACAACACCTCCTAAAGTTTACTTGTGTCTGACCCCCACCTATTTTTCTGGTAAGAACACTTAACATGAGATCTACCATCTTAATAATTTTTAAGTGTATATTCTGGGTTGTTAACTATAGGCACAGTGTTATATAGCAGATCTTTAGAACTGATCCATCTAGCATAACTAAAACTTTACGGCCACTGGAAAACAGTTTCCTTCTTCCCACATCCCCCTGCGCCTGGCAATCACTATTGTGTTCGCTGCTTCTATGAATATGACTATCATACATGGAATCATACAGTATTTTCCCTGTGTGACTGGCTTATTTCATGTTGTCCATGTTAATCCATGTTGTCACAGATGGCAGGATTTCCTTCTTTTTTAAGGATGAATAGGCTTCTTTCTGTTACTGTAAGAATCCAAGCACTATCCTGCCCAGTTCATTACAGTGTCTGGTAAATACCACTTCATATATTTCTATCACTTGCTCACTCACTTTATCACAGAGGTCTTCACTGATCTAAAATTACACCTGCTTTTCATTCAAATTATTTTTATTTTCTAAGTAAATAAATTCACAAACAACGGGAGGAGGGGAGGGAAGAAGAAGGCACAACAATTACAATTCCTTGAAATTGATACGACAAGTGAACAGAAAGGACATGGTTGGGAGGGAGGGGGGGAGTGGGAGGAGGGAGGGAGGTTTCGGTAATGGGCCACAATAATCAGCCACATTGTATATTGACAAAATAAAATAAAATAAAATAGCAAAAAAACCCACCCAAATTATTTTTATTTTCTTGAAAATTGTTAGTATCTAAACTTATATATTGAATTGTTGGTGTGTTATTGACTGTATTTATTCTATGTGAATGTAAGTTCTATGAAAGAAAAACCTTTTAATTCTTTCACTATTGTTATTTACTGGGAACAGTTTCTCGTCCTTAATATGTGTTAGAATGTGTATATTTATGTGTATACACATTTGTGACCTAAATGTGTATGTATGTATGTATATGTGTGTATATATGTACATGTGTGTGTGAATAAGAGGGTACTTCAAAAAGTTCATGGAAAAATAGAATTAAAAGATAATGCAAATATTTCTATAAGCTTTTTGAAGTATCTTGTGTGTGTGTGTGTGTGTGTGTGTGTGTAAAGACAGATAGAGAGGGACAGAGACAGACACCTATTTATAAGCAAAACTCTGCCTAGCTTCTTTCTCTTTTTGGTCCTTTCGTGTGTGTGTGTGGTTTTGATAAATCTATCTTTTCTTTCCTAGTTTTCTCAGTTGGCTTTAGAGATAGGAAATGAGCCAGAAGATGATAGTACTTAGATGGAGAATTTGTAGTTTCAGTTTCCTTCATCATAATATATATCAGATAGAGTACACCATATTAAATATGCTATCCATGTCCACACTTCTTGAATACATTCATAATCTGAACAATTTATGATTAAGTAATTGTACAGTTCCTTATTTTCTCTGCCAATTACCATTATAATTTCAGAAAATGCATATAATGCACAAATTACAATAAATTTATTAGAAACATGTATTGCATTTGCAGCAATAAAATAAAATAATAAAATCCTAAGGTTAAATTCTCTTTCTCTTATCCCTCCA
Organism: Galeopterus variegatus; assembly: GCF_000696425.1. Classification (NCBI taxonomy): domain Eukaryota; kingdom Metazoa; phylum Chordata; class Mammalia; order Dermoptera; family Cynocephalidae; genus Galeopterus; species Galeopterus variegatus. The sequence continues at coordinate 46,475 of NW_007726893.1, forward strand.
TTACAGTCTTACGTGAAAAAAAAGACAATTCTCTTATCTTTCTATACATTATAAATTAGGATTTTATTATTTTATCTTATTAAAATATGAGTTTTAAAATGAAATTTCCGGGCCGGCCCGGTGGTGCACTGCTACAGTGCGCTGCTTGGGAGCGCAGCGGCGCTCCCGCCGAGGGTTCGGATCCCACATACAGACCGGCCACTCACTGGCTGAGCGAGGTGCGGACGCAACACCGAGGGTTGCGATCCCGTTGCCAGTCCCGGTCCGGTACGGGCGTGACACTGAGGGTTGCAATCCGTTGCCGGTCACGAAAAAAGACAAAAAGGGAAAAAATAAATAAATAAAAAAATAAAAATAAAATGAAATTTCCCAACTTTAACAGTTTTTACACTTTGACACTTTTTGATATAAAATGCTACTGGTCTGACACATATTGCACATAGGAAGGTACTTTTAAAAATTCATGGAAAAATAGAATTAAAAGATAATATGAATCCTTCTATAAACTTTTTGAAGTACCCTCTTACCATGAGAAAGGAATATTTTACAGATTGTTTTAATTTTTTTTTAACTACTTGAAAAGTCTATAATGTGGGTGGTAATGTAACCCTTGCACTCAGAACTCCAATGGGGAGTTGTCCAAAACCTGGAAATGGCAGCTTTCAGTGAAGTGCTGGTTATTGTTTAGGGAACCCTCCAAGGATTATCTGACTGTATAGGGATGGGCACTTTTCATAGTATATCTAAAATACTAGGATATTTTAGACCTCTGTAAGTTAAGTTGTAGAAAATGGAGAGTGACGCAAATGATTATTGTCCACAGCAATGCACATCTATTTTGCCCAATAGAGATACAATTGATTTTTGTCCTTTAAAGATGACCCAAAATATTACTTTTTATTTTCCTATAAGACATAACCCAGTTTTGATGTAAGTTTTGGTCTTAGTTTCTTATTGCTTTTCACATTAATTAATGAGCTGAATAAAATATTTGACACATACCATTTCATATTTTATGAGAGTCATGACATTACTTTTAGAGGAAAAAAAAGATAGTATATATCCATATGTATACACACATATATGTGCATATCTTTTCTCCTATATGAATTATGTCTGAATTTCAATATTGATGGTAGCATTTCTTACAGACCCCAAGGCAAAAGGCCTTCTGCAATCCACAGCAAAGTTTGGGGTGCAAATAAAATTAAGGTTAAAATTTAGCATATCTTCTTTTTATCAGACATGTCACTTAAATTTTTAGCACACATCTTTGTTGATGTAAGACAACACCATGACATTTTACATTAAAAAAAGGCACTGCTTTGATGAAAAACAAAGTTTTTAATATTGTGTGGAGAATTTTGTTAGCAGATTTTGAGACATGAATCATGCTTTTTTGGTTGAAGCACATCATGCTGATGATTTGAACTTGACCTTTGGTTGTTGCCCTGAGGACTATCACTAAAGAGGTGTCAACATTCTCCACATTAATATCCCTGCTTATCTTACACAAATAAATACAAGCCGTTGTCCTGGACTGAGTACCTAGGCAATATTTTCCAATTGCTACAATAACACCAAGGTAAAATTTGAGAAGGTGTGAAGATATCATATCAATATTTCCCACTTAGTGAAAACTGGAAGAAGAAAATTATCTTTGGGTTACAGTATTTATTTTAATAGGTTTTTTAATTTAATGTATTTTATACGTATTTCTGGTGTCTATTGGGTACAATGTAATTAGGCATGCAATTGAATAAGAATCAACATTAAATAACAGTGACAACAGTTTTCCCATCAAAACAAACACACACACATGCAAGCATATCTGTGTATGCACACATGTGTGTACTCTTAGCATACAGTGATGTACACCTATATCCTTAAAGAAAAAGTATGTATGTTTACATACATAACTTTAATACACTGTGGCTGTAATATAAATGCAAATAATTTCAAATGTTATTTCTACTTCAGTAATTAAATTTCACATCAAATTATTCACGCTGTATTGAAAAACAGAAAGATTTCTTTTGACAATGATAAAAACAAAATTGCTAAAGAAGTTTTGACCTGTGTGACCATTTCAAAAATGACGTTCTATGAAATTAGTATGTCAGGTCTCAATTAGATTTCCCCAAGTTTTATGAAACCAAGAAATAATAACATAATTTCTACATTTGGATCTTAAAGTAAGATTGAAAAATTTAGAGTTAAAGTATCAGAACATCAGAATTTAAAATATTGATGGGACCGAAATCCAATAACAGGAAATGTTTAAGTAAAAGAATAGCACTTGATCGGACATTATGAATCCATTAAAATAAGTGTTAAACAAATTCTTTACAAATAAAAAAAAATACTGTTGACAGTGTTGGAGTGAATAACATGGAGTACAAAGTTGTATTTATCTAAAAATATGCACAATATGAAAAATGGGACAAAAAAATTTGTAATTATTAAGGTAAAAGAAATTTTTTTTTCAGATCTCAAAGTTGTTACACAAACACACACACAGAAAAAATAGCAAATCATAAAATGTTAATAGCTTTAAAACTTAGTCTTTGAACAAAAAGAAGTGCATGAGAGAAATTAGATTTACCAAGAGCTGATAGTTATTTTCTTTCCTCCCCATATTCTATCTTTTCTGACATTTTTTTCTTTTTTTCATCATCTTCCAATAAAGAAACTAAGTAAACAACAACGACGTCCCTGAGTTTTCAGTGCCTAAAACATTGTCTCTTTCTGTAGGCGGTTTTTAAAACTTGGAAGAAGTGCTAGATGCTGTGATTCTGACACTGTGATGTTCAAACTTTCAGGCACTGCTGTACAGATTCATTTTAAATTCTTCAAATACCTCACTTTGGGGTTAGGTGCTTATGCTCAGAATACACGCCAGCAAACAAAGATCAGAGAATTAGACTGAGCAAGCAACGGAAGCACAGCAGACCTGGAAATGGGTTCTGCCTATGCTTTTCTATAAATGAAAAGAAATATATGATACATTTCTTACACATTTGATTTTCAGCAACTGGGCAGAAGATGGAGAGAAGAGGTAGGATACAGGATGGAGGTTAGGGAAAATTCGTAGATAGTTTCATTTGAAATTCCACATTACTTTTCAGGGCAAACTTTATCATTACTTTTATTAAACTAATTATCATAACTTAATGTTAAATAATACTATTTGACTATATTTCAAGGTACATGTTATGGAGAATGATCTTTACATAGCAAAATTTGAAAATTTTCCTTAGAAAATTAATTTTCTACATTAATACATTAATTTTCTCTTAAAACTTACAAGGATAATCATGGAGTATTTTATCACATTCTATTTTACAATCTTTCTCCTTTTAATTTCAATATCTAATGTACTAAAGATGATATCCTGTTGTTAGTGGTAGAAACTGATTGTTTTTTCCACACCTCCTTTTTCTGTGCAGTGTGCATCACCATGGGTTAGCCTGGTTTTTTCTGGGTGTAAACATTAGTCTTCTGAATCCTCTTCCTAGTGTGTAAAACATGATGCAGTAGAATTTCTTAACTTTTTTAGTTATCTTTTTGATAGCAGTTTCATGCCCCTCAGCAATAAAGAAAACAAAATAATGCATAAATTGTAATCCTTGAATATTAAGCAGCAAGTAATAAAATATTTTTAAGCAGTGGTTCTCAAACTTTAGCATGCATCAGAATTTTCTGCAGAGCATGTTAAATCACAGAATGCTAGTCACTAGAAATTCCCAGAATTTCTGATTTAGGAAGTCAACAGAAGGGCCTAAATATTTGCCTTTCTGATAAGTTCACAGGAATTACAAATACTGCTGGTTTTGAGACTTTAACTTGAGAACCATTGTTTAAAAGACCAAACAGTAACCATTAAAAGGAAAATTTGGCATGTTTTATTATCAAATTTTTGGAAACCACCTGGAGGTTATGTATGTTAGGGACTCTGATAAAAAATGAAAGTAAGATAAGTCAGCGAATCATAATTTATTTAAAGGCTATGTTAAAACTTGAAGTAAAACTTCTGAGGATTTCTATCCAACTAACATTGTTCTGAAAAGCACATGGAGAGCACTAAGAGACAAAGAGAGCCCTGACTACTGGTATTCTTCATCCCCTTCCTCTCCTATAAAAGACTTCCCATTTCAGTTCATAGCACCATCAGGTACCTAAAAATTCACGCCCGAACCTGGGCATTAAACTGTCGTTTCTTCTCCTTGCCTTGAATACCCAACCCATTCAAAGTCTTGTTTCTTCTATCCAGAAAATATTTCTCATGGCTATTCACATGACTCCATTTTGACTGCTACCACAGTGATCCAAGCCACTTCTGTGTCTCTCCTACTCTCTAGTTAGCCAGAAACTGCCATTCACTTCATTTTACAAGAAAGCCAGAATTGCTTCATTTATTCATTAATATATGCCACTGATAAACATTTATTAAGCATCATGAGCTGGATATAGTATCACGTTATTTAGTGTCAAAATGGTAAGCAAAATTAGTAGAAACTTACCTTATGGAATACAAAAAGGTGGACTGCTATTTGCAAGGTGTAGTCATTTGAAAGTTCTTAGAATTATGTGATACAACTATGAGTAATCTTTATTATATTTAGCCTATTTCTTGCCTTTCTTAGAATAAATATTTCTATTAGAGTCATCTTGAGGTCTGTACTCACATAACAATATTATAACAATCACACATGGTGCTGTGGTATGAATATTTAACTCATGTTAAAATCTAATTGCCATGTAGCAGTATCTAAAGGTAGACATTTTAAGAGGTGATTAGGCATGTTGGCTCAATCCTGGTGTGACTGGTGCAGTTATAAAAGGAGGAGTTCAGCTTCCTCTTGCTTTGTCTTGCCTGTCTGCCTTTTTCCATGGGTTGACACAGCAAGAAGGCCCTCGCCAGATGCCAGCCCCTTGATCTTGGACTTCCCAGCCTCCAGAACTGTGAGCCAATACATTTCTGTTCAGTATAAATTATTCAGTCTCAGGTATTTTGTTATAGCGAAGCAGACTAAGACACATGGCATCTCAAAAATTGTTTGTCCATAGAATGATTACTGTGAAGCAACAAAATATCAGCACATGAAGAACTGATGACACCAGGTTACATGATAGCTTATGTTTGCCAATTTTATAACTTCTGTAAAATCCAGATTTTTAAAAAAATAGATGTCATACCTATGGCAGCTGGAAGAAGCATAGATGAACCAAATACTCAGTAAAAAGAAAGGCATTTATTTCAGGAAAGAAATATTTATTAGAAATGGGGCTGTAAACATCACTATGTTCTATCAGAAGGTGAGATAAGAATAAAGAAACCAATTTTATGTAATTACAATGAGGTAAAGATTATGAGGATTCTCCTTTGTCAGAGCTGCCCATAGAGATACTAATTATGTGTAGTACTTCCAACCTCAACTTACCAAGACTACAAATATTCCTGGATAAATAAAGAATGCAGATGAATTATAATGCATACATATATAATATATGTTCTGCATGTATGCATAACATATAGTATATAATTATATATAATATATGCATATATGTTTACATATTCATTTATATACAATTTTATATCTATATACAAACAATTGTCCTGGCACAAGAATAAAGCACTTTCACTATTCCTCTATATTTCAGAAGGACGCAAGTATATCATCAGATAGCAACTTAAACAGTAGCTCATAACCTTTGGCATCTGCATTCTCCTTTTCAACCTTGACCTCATATTATAATCATCTGGAAGGTTTTGAATATGATATATGTACCATGGACCAATACCACATTCTCGGATTACTATTTTTAAAAACTTGTGATTCTAACATTCAACTAAGATTAAAGTCATTTTGCTCTATGTCATGTCCACCTCCTACCACAGTCAGCAGAAATCCTGATGTCTTAGTTCCTACAGATGCCGAGAGAATCTTGAAATCTATTATGAGATAATCCTTTGAGCAGATAATTTAAGGTTTGATTCTTGACAGAATTAGCAGGAGATAAAATATTCAAGATGTAGTCCTCCCAAATCCTCACATTATGTTAATCCAAGAATTTACATTTTTCTCTGGATTAGTTTTCTTCTTAAAAATTTTATTTTATTAAGAATAGTTCCCAGAAGGTATCTCAACTTATTTAAAATAATATGATGTATAACTAATTTTATATAGTATAAAATATATAATAAATACATGAACTATTTCCCCAAATAGATATATTCTCAGAAAATGTATTTGTTAAGGTATGATCATTAAAAAATAAAAATAAAATAGTAAAATAAAAGCATGCAATTTCAGTGATACCACCAACCAAGTTATTATGTAATTACAGAAAGCATGTACTTCCTAGAGTACAGTAATAAAACAAAAATAAATATATATCACTTTGACTCTAAATAATTTCCTCATAGTATTTTTTTAGTACTTTTCCTGGGACAGTCCCTTTTTGGGTTTTGAATCTCTGTAGGAGCAAATCGTATGTTTTTCCCTTCTTCTGAGACAAAAGAATCCTCAAAAGAGTTAAAATAACAACAACAACAAAAGAGTAAATAATATTTCAATACATACCACAAAAGAAAATTCCAGAGAAGACATTTGTAGTGAGTATGTAATACATTGCCTTCTCAACACGATATCTCTTATTTAATTAACCTTTAAGTACTTTTTTTTCCACAAATGAATATTGACACCCAGATATCAAAAAGTAATTCCTTTCCCAAGTGTCAGATCACTGAACAGAAGTTTAAATTATTAGGAAATGTTCAAATTTGGGAATAAAGCTGTTCTGTTTCTATAGCAATAGAAGTCCCTGCAAGAACAACACATTCCAGCAACCCGACCTGACCTTGACTTCCTCTGGGGCAAAACAAAACAGCATGCTGCAAGGAATTGAATCTTGATTTGCTGAGGTAAAGGTCACTTCAGTGCCTTTTGGGAGGTATTTCAGCCACGTTGAAGCCACTAAAGGAAAAATCAAGATGTTTGAGGGGCAGCAGCAATAAGGCAATCATTCCCTTTTCGATCTCTTCATAGCATCAGTGTGACAAATCTCTTACAGTGAAAATAACTTTGAATTGCCTATAGGCTGCCAGGTGAGAGGAAAGACACAATGCGGCTTTTCTTCCAGGGCAGGTGAACACGTGAATGGTTTAGAAGAATATCTTTCCTTTTTATCACATGCTGGGTTTTCCATCTTTTATTATTATTATTATTATCTCAATGAGTAGAATTCAGAATGACATAACTTTTTTGGAAACCATTTAAAAAATGAGTATAAAAATGCTAAGTATATGATTTTTTTAGACTTAAAAAAAAATCCTCATTGACATTCCAGGGTTTGCATAAATGTATAACTAGCATGAAGAGTCAGGCTTACTAGGCCATTGCCTTTAAACTTCTGTCTTCTTTAGAAGTGTCTGAAAATATTGCAGCTTTTCAATAAACATACAGATTGCAATCATATTATTTATTATTCAAATAAGGACACTTAGTGATTAAACCAGGACAGTGGGAACAAAATGAGACTGTCCCAGGATACTGGGTTGTACAGTTATCCTTGAAATAATGTATTTCCTGTTTATTCCTATTTATGTAAAATTATTTCCTGTGTTTTTAAAATACTAAATTAGCTATTAGTGTGTAGTCAGCTTAAAATAATGATTTGCACTTAACTGTCATTTGTCTGCATAAAATTAAATTTTATGTGCATTAAAATCCTGTGGTTCTTTGGTCTTTTGAGTAAAACATACTATAAAAAAGTAAGTGTGATAGAAAATGTGTGAACTTTTTATGTTAATATTAAGAGACTGGTGTGGTTAGATTGTAATGAGAGGGAGCAATGGAATCGTGCCCACTGTCATTCATAGTTTTTCATGGAAAATTTGATTTTGACATTGATTGAAGTTTAACAAAATGAAATTTGAAACAAGCTTACCCTGATCATTGTTAAATAGGAGACAAATGCATACTTTTTTTTAATGCTGAAAGACTTGAATGGTACAGGGTAGGGCTAATAATAGTCTCCATTATAATTTTCCATTTACTCTTGAGTTAGTACATTTTTGCTATTAAGACACTTTCTATACCTATGATAGGATAGATTCAGGTGTTGAGATCATATTTGTTTTACCATGGTGTTTCCTGGGTTAACAATTTACTGTGTAGTATTTAATGTGTGCAATCATATAAAGCATTTGTAACAAGGTGAATAATTCTGACCACACTCCTCCAGTTTAAGAATTAGAACACATGAGAAGCTCTTTGTCTCTGTTTCTGCCATTTTGCCTTGTGACACCCCGCACTTCTGTAGAGTTACCATCAAGCAAAGTCCCTCACTAGATCTGTTCCCTGGACTTTGGACTTCCCAGCCTCTGAAACTGTAAGAAATTTCTTTATATATTACCCAGTTTCAGGTATTTGTTATAAGCAAAATATAGGGATTTTTTTTGTACAGAAAAAAGACTAGTACACTGCAATCTAGATACATATAAGATTTTGGCTCTTGCTTTCCTTGTGGTGCAGTCTGAGAGGAGTCTTTTATTTTCCTACCTTATTTTTTTCATCTGTGTCTATTCTATGACACTAACTAAAGGGTTAAATTAACTAATCATTTTTTTTAAACAATTACCTCTGCTTTTATAAAAGTTCTCAATGTTCATTTTAAAATTCAGTACAGCACTTGTTGATAGTTCCTTGTTTTTATTGTTGTTTCATCTTTTATCTATTTAAATATTTTTATACATATGAGGGTACTTCAAAAAGTTCATGGAAAGATTTGTAGTTCCTTTTAATTCCATTTCTCCATGAACTTCTCGAAGTAGCCTCATGTGTGTGTGTATGTATATAAAATGTTTTCTATATTTAATGAATCCAGGAAGTATTTTTTTTTCTGTTGATTCTCAATCTTGGTTATTTTCCTCTAGGTGTATATATGTTTGCTTTTTAAATCTTTGGCTGTGAGTTCCGATTTTGTTAATAACATTCAGTGGAAAATCTAAATTGAGCTTGCTTCTTTTCCTGGAGCAATTTGTATGTTTCGGTCAGGACCTAGAGGCAGTACTCATCTTAATCAAGAAGTTTTACAGTTTACTAACTACTGCCCGTGGCTCCTTTTCCATACTACAAAGCTCACAGTCATATTTTCTCTCCATTCAATTTCACACTTTGTGGGTGATTATTACTGTAGACCCAGGTTATAGCCAGTAGTTTCCCACTCCTCAGACTCCCATGGCGGTGGGGTGGCTCTTTGGCAATATCCTTTTGAGAAACTTAGCAATTTAATAAAAAATTGTCTTGTGGAAGATCTTTTTATATTGTAGTAGAAGCGTCCTTCAGAGTATCTTGTGTGCTACCCTGATGAAAATGAAAACTCTAAGGTATTTCTGAAACTGTTACTTTTTTTTAATCATGTTCTCATATAGAAAAACAATAACTAATGATATAAATCCAAAATTATCCAGATTAAATGGTTTTAGGTATATGAAGGACTTTGAAGATGACACCTATTATATGCTAAGTTGTTGCTGTTATTACCAGTAGCATTACTGTTATGAAGGGCAAATATTTGTGAATATAGAAAGAGTTCAAACAACTCATCACCTCATAATAGTCATCTTATACTGATAGATAATATTTTCCTTAAAAGAAGTTTTATCTATGTATAAACCTGTAAATAAATCATTTAATTGTTTTGAAAGTCGTATCTACCTTTAAATTGTGACAAATTACAAAATCTTGAAATGAATTTTGACTTTGGCCTTCTTACATTTATTTATTTATTTATTTATTTATTTATTTATTTATTTATTTTTTTATGTGAGAAGTATTTATTGGGTACCTAAATCCTGCAAAATGCTGCACTCAATGCTGTGAGAGGTGAAAGCATACAAGAAATAAACTCTTCCCTTAAAGAGTTACAATCCAATGGCTTTTGGGTTACAAAGTTAAAAGAGAATATTCCAACAATGAACCCTAAATTGTGACTTAGTGTGATCATCTCTGTACACCTGTGCTTCTTCCTCTTTTTAACCCTCTGTTAGCAAGTATTAGTATTAAATGCTTGAGAGAGATTTTGAATTTTCACACACATGCACAAAAAGTAAGTGAAAGAAAACAGATTTTCCTTCGAAATTTAGAGTTGAAAGCAAGACATGTTCCATCATAATAGATTTGCAAAGATTTGAGGGAGTCAAAACAGCTCTTAGGTCAAGATTACCTGGATGTGTCTTAGACTCTATTAGCCTACATAAAGCAAAAATAGGTCCCATTGGAAAGCCTAAATAAAGGATTATCTCAAAGGCAAATGACCAGTGAAGAAAACATTCTAGAAGAAGAGAAATTGTACTAAATAATAATAATAATGACGATGATGATGATGATGATGATGATGATGATGATGATGATAATGTGTTAAAAATTGAGCTTTTACTATTTTCCAAGTATTCTGCAAAGCATATTCACATGTATTCTCTTATTTAATCTCCCTAATAATAAATAGATCAGTTCATTGAGCCTTTGATTATTTAACCCAAGGCCACATGACTGGTAAGTGGCAGAGGTAGGACTCATTTCACGAGTAAGACCTTCTCCCTTTCTTCATTCCTCTTTTAGCCCTTGGAATCATATCTCTGTAGAGAATGAATCCATCAGATGTGTGGCCTCTTTACCTTTTTCTAACTCAAATCAAGAAGTGTACTAACTGCTCGTAGGTTTACCTATATGAAAATTAAGTGTTGGCATGAGAAAATGCTCAACATCACTAAGCATTAGAGAAATGCAAATCAAAACCACAGTGAGATATCATCTCACCCTAGTAAGACTGGCTATTATCAAAAAGACAGAGAATAACAAATGCTGGCAAGGATGCAGAGAAGGGGAACCCTCCTACATTGTTGGTAAAACTGTAAATTAGTGTAGTCAATTATGGAAAACATATGGGGGCTTCTCAAACAACTGCAGATAGAACTGCCGTATGATCCATCAATCCTCCTGCTGCGCATATTCCCAAAGGAAGAGAAATCATCATGTCAAAGGGATACCTTCACTCCCATATTTGTCACTGCTCTATTTACAATAGCCAAGAGTTGGAACCAACCTAAATGTCCAACAACAGATGACTAGAGAGGGAAAATGTGGCATATTTACACAATGAAATACTACTCTGCCATAAAAGAGGAATGAAATTCTGTCATTCACAGCAACCTGGATGAACTTAGGGAAAATTACATTCATTGAAATAAGCCAGGCACAAAAAGAGAAATACTGCATGTCCTCATTCATAAGTGGAAGCTAAAAAATAGACAAACAAATAAAGGAAGAAAGATATAGCTATCACAATAATATGTTGAACTTTCAAAAGGAGAGAACAGAGCTGAGGTTACCAGAGGTTGGAAAGGGGGAGGGGTGGGGGGGTTAGTGAGAAATTGGTAAAGGGAAACAAAGAATGATTACATTGTGTAATGATGAATATACTAAGTATCCCAATTTGATCACAACATACCATACACAGGTAGTTATTCAACTCTACCCCACAAGTATGTGTAACCAATTATGTTTCAATAATAAAAAAAGTTAAGTGTTGGTAATATGAACTTTGAATATACCTGTTTCTTGTGAAGGGGTATGGGAAACCAAAAAGATTGCTTTGATCCTTGTATTGCATGATATTTTATGAAAAGATTTTTGGTTGGTTGGTTGCAAGTAATAATAAACATTAAGCTAGAGTTTTGTTTTATTTATTTTTTGTTTTAAGTATCTTTACTTGTAGCAAGCTGAACTATTTTTCAGAACTCCAGGACAGGATCTACAGATAAGTCATAGGAAAGACTGCTTTTAGGAATCTGAAAGCAACTAGGAATCAAAATTCTTATTTCCATACTCCTCCTTCAATTGTCACATGGTTGAGTATATCTGTTTCTCTTTTGTGCATTTGTTTTGTTCATTCTTAATGCAAACCAGCTTTCTCAGCTTTTCAATGGACTTAATCACTGAACAAGACCTACATTTTCAAGTGTTAGGTCCAGCCATTATCAGACAGTAGGTAGGTTTGATGGAGTTTGGATGTGTTGTCCCCCCAAACTCATGTGTAAAACGGATCCCCAATGTGGCAGTGTTGGGAGCTGTTTGAGTCATGGGATCAGATCCATTATGGATGGATTAATGCTCTTCCTGGGGCATGGGGATAGTGAGGGAGTTCTCTCTCTATCAGTTCCCATGAGAGGTGGTTGCTTAAAAGACCCAGGCACCTCCCTTCTTTCTCTCTTACTTCCTCTCGCCATGTGATCTGCTTGAACCACTGGCTTCCTGCTGATTTCTGCCATGAGTAGAAGCAGCTTGAGGCTTGTGCCAGATGCAGCTGTCCCAGAATCATGAGCCAAATAAACCTCTTTTCTTTATAAATAACCTGGTCTCACGTATTCTGTTATAGCAACACTAAAACGTACTAATATAGAAAATTCGTACCAAGGAGTGGGGTGTTGCTTAAACTGATATTTGAAAACGTGGAAATGGCTTTGGAACTGGGTGTTGAGGAGAGGTTGGAGGAGTTTGGAGGACTCAGAAGAAGACAAAAAGACCAGGGAGAGTTTGGAATGTCTTAGAGACTGGTTACGTGCTGGTGAGCAGAATGTTGATAGAAACATGGACTGTAGAGACCATTCTAAGGAGGTCTCAGATAGAAATAAGAAGGAGTTTATTGGAAACTGGGGCAGAGATCACCTTTGCTACTAATTGGCAAGGAATATGGTTGCATTGTGTCCTTGCCTTAGGACTTTGTGGAAGTTTGAACTTAAGAGTTCTAAACCAGAAGATGTGGTAGAAGAAATTTCTAAGCAGCAAAACATTCAGGAAGCTTAATGGCTACTTCTAACAGCCTACTCTGAGATATGGAGGCAAAGGCATAACATAAAGCTAGAATTTGAAAAGGAAGCAGGATGTAAAGATTTGGAAAATGTGTTGCCCGGCCATGTGGTAAAGAAGCAGAGAGCATGCAATGGTGCAGCCTAGCAACCGTTATCTAAGAAGATTAATTCTAAAATACAGAATTATCAAGAGAAGCGGGGAAAGGTACTGAAGGCATTGCAGAAGCCTCTGTAACAAACCCTTCCATTTCAGGCCCAAAGGCCTGGGGAGACAGAATGGTCTTGGGGGACAGGCCTGAGGTGCCCTCCATGGGTTCCCTGCCCAGGCACATTTCAGGAAGCTGCTTCTAGCACCAGCATCCTGACTGCTTTGGCTACTTCAGCCATGGCTAAATTGGCCCCATGTGTGGCTGGACCTTCAGCTTTGGAAGACACAAGCCAGAAGCCTTGGTGGCATCCACGTGGTGTCTGGTCTGCAGGCTCACAGAATGCCAGAGCTGTAAGACTTGGGATCATGCACCCTGATTTCAATGGATGTGTGGAAAAGCCTGGGGACCCAGGAACAGACCTGTCACCGGGGTGGATTCACCAGATAGAGCCTTTGCTAGAGCAATGTTGAGTGGAAATGTGGGGTCAAAGTTGCAGCAGAGAAAACCCAATAGTGCCATGACTAGTGGAGCCATGAGAGCAGGATGCCATGGAGAGCCCAGACTTGTGGAGCTAACAGAGTGGACCGCCAGCCTGGGAGAGCTGAAGTGTGGCCCAAGAACAGGAAAGCCATGGGAGTAGACCTGCCCAAGGACTTGGGGACCCAACCCCCATACCAGCATGCAGAGGAGGTTGAACATGGAGCCATGGTACCTGATTTGCCACCTGTGAGATATAATGTCTTCCGGGCTGGGTTTCGGACTTGTTTGAGACCTATGACACCTTTCTTTCTCCCTTTTGGAATGGGAATATGTACACTATGTTTGTCCCACCATTGTATCTTGGAAGTAGATAACTTATATTGATTTCACAGATGAGACTTTGAACTTTGCAATTTTGAGTTGAAACAAGTTAAGACTTTGGGGATGAAATGAATATAATTGCATGTGAAAAGGATATGAGTTTTGGGGGGCCAAGAGTAGAATGTAGTGGATTGAATTATGTCCCCCAAAACTCATTGAAGCTTGAATTGTGTTCCCCAAGTTTTACATATTAGAAACTTGGTCCTCACAGAGAATGTTAAGAGGGTGGGAAATCCTATTATGGTCATTCAGAGGTGGAGACTTGAAGAGGTGATTAGATTGTAGGACTATGCTCTAGTGAATGGATTAAAAATGGTAGTCAGGGGTGTGGTTCTGAGGGTTTTAAAAGAAGAGGAGAGTCTGTCTTTCCCTCTCTCTGCTCCAGCATTTTGTGATATGATACCCTGCCATCACTGTCACCACCACCAAGGCCTTCACCAGCTATATTCTCTGGATTTTGGACTTCTAACCCTCAGAAACTGTAAGGAATAAATTTCATTTTCTTTATAAATCACCTATTTCCAGGTATTTTGTTATAAGCAACAGAAATGGACTAATACAGTATCCCAACTTCAAGTTCTCAGGAGAGAAAAATATGAATTGTCCACCTCCAATCTGTGTCCCCCTCTACTTTATTCAGAGTGCTCAGGTGTTTAAGTCATGTGGTAGGAACATAGGTAGCCCTCATGGCAGAGAGGTCTTTGCTCAGAAAAGAAAGAACAATCTTTAGGAAACACCCTAAAAGATATGCCAATGCTATATGTGGAAGGGATAGAATGATCATATAGATTTTAAATATCTTCAGCTACTGAACACTATTTGATATTAAATTAATCAATTAGAACTGTGCTATTGCATTAGTCCATTTCTGTTGCTCATAACAAAATATCTGAAACTGAGTGATTTATAAGAAAATGAAATTTATTGCTTGCAGTTTCTGAGGCTGGGACGTCAAAAGTCCAGGGAACACACCTGGTGAAGGCCTTCCTTCATGGTGGCTTCAGTGACACAGGGTATTATGAGAGAGCAGAAGCATAGAAAGAGAGACTGTCACATGCTCTCCTTTTAGAGCCCTCATAGCCATGCACACAACCGCCATTACATCATGAAATAGATTAATCCATTCAGTATGGCATGGTCTTCAGTATCTAATCACCTCTTCAAGGTGCCACCTTTCACTTACCATAATAGGATTTCCCACCATCAACAGTTAGAGTGGGAATTAAGTTTTAATTACTTTGGGGGACAATTCGATCCACTGCAGCTCTCTACCAGAGTTCATAGCTATTTCGATGGGGAATCTATCTCCAAGGCTAAATGCCCTTGAGCAATGTCAAAGGTCAGCCTCTGGACATTGAATATAACAAGCCAGATCCAGGCTGAATTCCCTTAGTTTACCCGTGTAGAATATGTCATATCCTAAGTCCACTAAGAATAAAGATCCAAAAGGGTCTTGGAATAACCAAAGAGAGTTTGATGTTCATGGCAGCATTATGGCTGAATGAAGCATTCATTGGCAAAAAGTATTAAAAGTTAGTAAGATATTCTCGAAACACACACACACACACACACACACACACACTTCCAAATGCCTACTTTACACAATGAATCATATGTGTAATAACATATATTGTGCTCTTAGATACCTTGGGTGTAATAACATATATTGTGCTCTTAGATACCTTGGAAAAATCAGAAGAATGACGTTCTCAGATTTACAACTTCAGATACTGCATTCCAGAATTTTTTTACACAACAAATGCGAAGTACTGTAGAACAAAATCAATACTGCTTCCTGGTAGATTTTAATGTTCAGATCAAGCAATGATATATTCACATGTATATATTCTTGTGTATGAATAGAAATATTTCCTTCAATATAACAACTATACTTCCATGAAGTTGTTACAACAAGCAAACGCAAAGGACATTCTTGGGGGGGAGGGGAGAGAGGGAGGAGGGAGGGAGGTGTCGGTGACGGGCCATAATAATCATATACAGTGTATATTGACAAAATAAAAAAAAAAAATAAATAAAAAAAAAAAACAGAGACAAGGAAGAAGGTGCATGCAAGCTGAAAAATTAAGCGAACAGAAAAATAAATAAAAAAAAAAAACAGAGACAAGGAAGAAGGTGCATGCAAGCTGAAAAATTAAGCGAACAGAAAAATAAATAAATAAATAAATGTTTGGTAGAATTCACCAAAAAAAAAAAAAAAAAGAAATATTTCCTTCAAAGTCTTATTTTTAATCAGTGTGCTAGTGAATCTACTAATGGGGGGTCAGATCATCAAGCTAAGTATGCACTAATTAGTGATATATGTAACTGAAGGCTAACTTTTACCCTACAACAGCCTCCCCAAGCACAGTTTAGTTAGTATAAAAGATTGGAAAGATTGCCAGCAAAACAAAATAGACACATTGGGTCCTAAATATTCAATGTGATCATTTTTTCCTCTACTTTTTTTTCTTTTGCTAAATAACTGATATTAATGAAAAGTTAGTGCATGTTCATCCATTTAAAAATGTACCGTTTATTAACACCAAAATGAATATTGTGGATGGTATTTGGAGGTGATGGCTAACATAGGAAATATTCATAAATTAGTGCTAAAACTGTTATGTCATATCAAGTTAGCAAAACAACAAAGAAAGTTGCATTGGTAAACATAGGGCATATTAGAAAATCAAATCTGTATTAACATCACTTCTAACAGTATCATTATTTTAAATTTATCTTTATGTAAGGTGTTAAAAATCAATCTTGGATTTACAACTAATAGTAAAATGAAAATAATATTAAAATATACTAAATCATAGTCAGGCAGTGCCTGACTTAACAATGATTTGACGAATGATTTTTTGGTATTACAACACTATAAAACAAATAGGCATTCAGTAGAAACTGTCCTTCAAGCACTCATACAACCATTCTGTTTCTCACTTTCAGTAAATTACAGTATTCAATAAATTACAAGAGATATTCAGGACTTTATTATAAAATAAAGAAAGCCCCCCCCAGCTCAGTTTAGTTAGGCTTTGTGTTAGATAATTTTGTCCAACTGTAGGCTAAGGTAAATGGTCTGATCACGTTTAAGGTAAGTTAGGCTAAGCTGTGATGTTCAGTATGTTAGGTACATTAAATACATTTTCTACTTAACAATATTTTTACCTTATAATATGTTTATCAGGATGTATGATAGGTTTATCAGGCTTATTGTAAATCAAGGAACATCTGTACTTATTTAATCAATAACCCTGAACCATTTCATTTACATTTGATAAATATGATTTTGATTAAAATATTTAAAACGATAAATTTGAGGACATTTAGAGAATTATCACCTGTGAAATACTGTTTTCAAAATGTTATCACTCACTAAAAGGCAATTTATTAGTATTTCTTTGTGTTGGTCATTTATTGATTTCAGTGCTTTTTTCAAAAAGAAAAATAATTTTGCTTTAAGTCATCAAATCATCATCACAGAATAACATTTAAAATTGTATATCAAAAAATAATTAAATAAAAATAATCATATTCTTACAGTATACATAATTCAATATATTACAAATATTCACAAATGCCAGATTTTTTGGACATCTCTTTCTTACCTGCTTGTGAGCATGGTCATATGAATTAATGTGATTGTCAAACTCCTGATGCTTATAATACTGCTTGTCACAGAGTTCACAGTAAAAGTTGGCCTTCAGATCTTCCAGAGCTTTGGCAATAGTATTCTCCTTCTCAGAATAGTCCTGAAAAATAAAATTTCAAGGAAGGATGCAATTAACTCTCCCTCGAGTTTACATTGTTCTGACGATTGTCAACTTTGATATAATAATAAGAGTTAGAAACAGAATATAATGGACAAAGAGGAAAGTGAAACAAACACCAACAAACTAAATTAGAAGAAATTATGAGTTAAGAAAAATAAAAGATTAACAGAATAAACCAAAATAAATAGTGAATATAACGGTATAAATATGGAGAAGAAAAGCAAACCATAGAAGGAAATAGAAGCCCTTGACTGAGGAGCAAGTTCCTATGCTATGTTAGCATAAAAAAGAAAGAAAATCATATAGTTATGTTGTTTCAGCTGTGGATTTCTGGCAATGGTTGGGTTAACATATAACTTCTCTTTTAAACATCTAAATTGTCTTGTTTGAAGAGTTCTGTGTTGGTGCAGAAATATACAAGTTAGATATTTTGTTTGTTTCCTTAAATATCTTTATAGTAACTTATTATTCATCCCAATAAGATTTCATTTGACTGACGTTTTCATCTTGACCCATATCTATTTAGGTTGAACTTTAAAATATCCTTTAGCCTTTGGAAAATAAGACACTTTTCTGCAATTTATTTAAGGTATTTACCTAAACTGGAAAGGATTAAACTGTATAAGCAGATTGGTCTTATTGTGTGCATTGTGAATAAAGGCAGCTATACAACCAAATCCCTGAAAAGATGAAAAATGTACTCATCCATTATTAACTTTCGTTGAAGCATAAAATAGCAAAATGTTTGACTATGGCTTTTTTATCTTAAATATAAATATGCTTGCTATTTTGTGCCCTCTTAAATGTTAATGTTGCCAGACACGAATAAATTTTACACGTGGAAACATTGGATGATTCTTTCACTGAAGTGTTTATGTGAAGAAGACCTAAACTTCAATCCTAACCACAAAATATTTTATGTTTCTAACTTACAGATTCTCTTATGCTCAACTCTTTTAAAATGCAAAATAACTACATATTTAGGCGCCTTATTATGTTACTATAAGACACTCACTGTTTTAGGTACTGGGATTTGGAGAACAAATCATGTCCTCTTTACAGCAATGACAATTGTCCTTTCTGAACATATAGGCAAAAAAGGACTCAGTTTGAATGTTTAAATTGCTCCCACAAAATTTAAAATTGGTTTACCAATAATTGAATGAATAATTAATAATTTCCTATTTATCGTACTATATATTTATGCACATATTACATATGGTAAAGTTCACCATGATTTGGGGTGCATGCCTTGTAGTAATCAATAAATACATTTGCCTTAATATATAAACACATAGCCCACTATCTCACTTTAAAGACAGTAATCCATTGCTATGTTTTATTAGTTTTATCCACTGTATAGCAAGAAGTGATAAACTGTAAAATAATTTAAGTTGTTTATTATGATTCCATCAGTTTCAATAATTAATTTACTATTTTTCAGCAGATTTGTGAAATATTCCTGATGATTTTATTTGATTGTCTCCAATATGTTAAAAAAGGGTTAGTTTAAAAAGATAAATATGAGACTTACAGATCTAAACTCCTTACTGAATTTTTACTAAAAACAAAATAATACTTTGTGGATTAGACAATTTAAATTAAACAATTAAATTAAGTAATATGATTTCATGGTTCAAATATGTGAGGTAGAGATAACATTCCAATTAATGTAGAATTTATTTTATAAATGGCAATAGTTTTTGGTGTAAAGCTGAATTAGCTCCCAGAAAAATCTTGAACTAGCAGAAATTTCTCAGTAAACTAGTTTATTCTCCCCATTAATTATAATTACAAGAAAGCTAATTCTTCTCTCTAAATATTTGATTATTTCTTATTATGGTATAAGTTTTTCTTCCTAAGATTGGGATTCGCCCAGAAAAGCAATAGTTGTTTTCTGCTTATTCTGTCTGCAAAAGTGGGAACATTTTGAGTGGAACAAGCAGATTCTTAGGTAAATTGCATTCTTCAAAAATATTTGCCTCATCCTAGATTTCAAGAGAAAAACAGTAATTTAAAAATAATAATAGCTAACATTTATTCAGTGCTTGTTTAGAGTCAGACACTTATGAAGAATTTGGATGTTTTCACTCATTTAATCCTGATTAAAATGATAGAGATGTGTATTCTATACATTTCCTCACTTTATAGTTGAGAATACTGAAGCACAGAAAAGTTAAATAACTAGCTATTGGATGTAAAAGTCAATGTGCAGCCCATATTTGAACCCAAATAATCTGGTCCACAGCATTTAGTTATTTTTAAACTTGAGACAGAGAGAGAGTCAGAGAGAGAGAGAAAGAGAGAGAGAGAGAGAGAGAGAGAGAGAGAGAGAGAGAGAGAG